>NW_028157919.1:0-12661 GCF_964263955.1 Coregonus lavaretus | reverse complement strand
TGTTACAGCATCCTCTTTAGAGACTGACAGCCAGCAACGGGGCCAGGAAGGAGAGAGACATGTTACAGCATCCTCTTTAGAGACTGACACCCAGCAACAGGGCCATGAAGAGATAGAGAGCAATCTGGATCACTTCATTATTTAATATCTGTGGTTGGGGTTGTGTCTCCTACTCTGAAGTGTGCACTTGGCTTGTTTACTGCCCCTTGTAGAATTAAAAGTGTGCACTTGTTCATTCTCCTTTGTGGAGTTAAAAGGTTACAGCATGGGCCCTACTCCTGCGGTTACAATATCTACACTAAGGATTACAATCTGTGGTTACGATGTCTACACTAAGGATTACAATCTGCGGTTACGATGTCTACACTAAGGATTACAATCTGCGGTTACGATGTCTACACTGTGTGTGTGTGTGTGTGTGTGTGTGTACGTGCTTGCTTGTGTGCGTAACATTACCCTTTGAGTATCCTATTTCTATTACCCTACCTTCTAATCCTATGGTTCTTTACAAGCTTAGTTCCCATCGCTGGACTACCCACAATACCGCTGGCCTACCCACAATACCGCTAGACTACCCATAATCCTCCTGTCTGGAATAATGCCTCTCCGGGTGGAAGTAGCCCGTAGGCACAGATCTAGGATCAGCTTACCCTCCAATAATATTAACCTTAACCATTATGGTCAAAAGGGAAAAGCTGACCTTACATCGGAGTCTTAAGGGTAACTTCATTCTCCTATGATGTCTTTAGGAAAATAAGGGCCATTTCTCAAAGACCTCATCAGGAGCATCACTCCCACTGCTTACAAAGGAACTTTGATAGTTACCATAATAAAATCCATCTATCCAAATATCTCCAAATATCTGGTGGGAAACTGCAGTGACAGCTGTGTAGTCAGCGGGTCAGAGACAGCTGTGTAGTCAGCGGGTCAGAGACAGCTGTGTAGTCAGAGGGTCAGTGACAGCTGTGTAGTCAGCGGGTCAGTGACAGCTGTGTAGTCAGCGGGTCAGAGACAGCTGTGTAGTCAGAGGGTCAGTGACAGCTGTGTAGTCAGCGGGTCAGTGACAGCTGTGTAGTCAGCGGGTCAGTGACAGCTGTGTAGTCAGAGGGTCAGTGACAGCGGTGTAGTCAGCGGGTCAGAGACAGCTGTGTAGTCAGCGGGTCAGTGACAGCTGTGTAGTCAGCGGGTCAGAGACAGCTGTGTAGTCAGAGGGTCAGTGACAGCTGTGTAGTCAGAGGGTCAGTGACAGCTGTGTAGTCAGCGGGTCAGTGACAGCTGTGTAGTCAGCGGGTCAGAGACAGCTGTGTAGTCAGAGGGTCAGTGACAGCTGTGTAGTCAGCGGGTCAGTGACAGCTGTGTAGTCAGCGGGTCAGTGACAGCTGTGTAGTCAGAGGGTCAGTGACAGCGGTGTAGTCAGCGGGTCAGAGACAGCTGTGTAGTCAGCGGGTCAGTGACAGCTGTGTAGTCAGCGGGTCAGAGACAGCTGTGTAGTCAGAGGGTCAGAGACAGCTGTGTAGTCAGCGGGTCAGTGACAGCTGTGTGGTCAGAGGGTCATTGGCAGCTGTGTAGTCAGCGGGTCAGAGACAGCTGTGTAGTCAGCGGGTCATTGGCAGCTGTGTAGTCAGCGGGTCAGAGACAGCTGTGTAGTCAGCGGGTCAGTGACAGCTGTGTAGTCAGAGGGTCAGAGACAGCGGTGTAGTCAGCGGGTCAGAGACAGCGGTGTAGTCAGAGGGTCAGTGACAGCTGTGTATTCAGAGGGTCAGAGACAGCTGTGTAGTCAGAGGGTCAGAGACAGCTGTGTAGTCAGCGGGTCAGTGACAGCTGTGTAGTCAGAGAGTCAGAGAGAGCTGTGTAGTCAGAGGGTCAGTGACAGCGGTGTAGTCAGCGGGTCAGAGACAGCGGTGTAGTCAGCGGGTCAGAGACAGCTGTGTAGTCAGAGGGTCAGAGACAGCTGTGTAGTCAGCGGGTCAGAGACAGCTGTGTAGTCAGAGGGTCAGATACAGCTGTGTAGTCAGCGGGTCAGAGACAGCTGTGTAGTCAGCGGGTCAGAGACAGCTGTGTAGTCAGAGGGTCAGAGACAGCTGTGTAGTCAGCGGGTCAGTGACAGCGGTGTAGTCAGAGGGTCAGTGAGTCAAAGACCTTACAGGATCTTTGAGAAGCAGCAGAGCAGCAGATGTCCATCTGGAGTGTTCTATAACTATTAGTGAGTTCAGACCCTGCTCTCCTCACAGAGTCAGATCACCATGCCTCGCAGGTCCATGCCTTACACACACATGCACGCTCACACAGAGACACAGACGCACGCAACAAGGCGCATGCATGAACGCATGCACGCACCCACACACACGCACGCACGCACGCACACACCTTCCAGCGGGTGGTGAAGACGGACCAGTACATCACTGGAGAGAGGAGAGAGGAGAGAGGAGAGAGGAGAGAGGAGAGAGGATAGAGGAGAGAGCAGAGAGGAGAGAGGAGAGAGCAGAGAGGAGAGAGGAGAGAGGAGAGAGCAGAGAGCAGAGAGGAGAGAGGAGAGAGGAGAGAGAGAGAGAGAGAGAGAGGAGAGGGGAGAGAGCAGAGCAGAGAGCAGAGCAAAGAGGAGAGAGTAGAGATTAGAGATTAGAGAGAAGGGAGGAGAGAGTAGAGATTAGAGAGGAGAGAGGAGAGAGGAGAGATTAGAGAGGAGAGAGTAGAGATTAGAGATTAGAGAGAAGGGAGGAGAGAGTAGAGATTAGAGAGTAGAGAGGAGAGAGTAGAGATTAGAGAGGAGAGAGTAGAGATTAGAGAGTAGAGAGCAGAGAGGAGAGAGTAGAGAGTAGAGAGGAGACTGGTAAGTACCAGGAAGCCGATTGGATGACTACAGCCCATCCACCCATCCTTCCTCGAGATCAATATTTATCTGGTAATTACATTTCAGTTGTTGCAACTGATTACCAGTAGGAGGCATCCAAATGTAGCTGCTTTGTGTTGTGTGCATGTGTGTCAATGTGTGTGTGTGTGTGTGTGTGTGTGTGTGTGTGTGTGTGTGTGTGTGTGTGTGTGTGTGTGTGTGTGTGTGTAGGGGGGAGTGATCCACAGGGGGCAGAGCTGCTAGACTGACTGAGTGGAGAGGAGCAGAGGATCAATGCTGCCGTGAGCCAGAGTGTGATGTGCCTCCTACATGGTGGTCATATTAAAGATATGCCTGGGTGTGTGTGTGTGTGGGGATGGGTATGTGTGGGTGGGGGGGGGGGGTGTGTGTGTGTGGGTGTGTGTGTGTGGGGTGTGTGTGCGTGTGTGTGTGCGTGCGTGCGTGCGTGCGTGCGTAGAAGACAGTATTTCCAACCCTAGACACACCAGACAGGGAGGGAAGCTCTCACACTCAAAGGCACAGGCACACACACTGTACTTTCAATCTTCAGCTTCAATATGTGTCAGGTGTCTAGTGGGAGATCTAGAGTGGCCCTGCCAAACACATCTCTGTTGAATAACATCTACCCTCGCCCTACCTCCATCAACTACACCTCCTACATGGTGGTCATATTAAAGGCTCTGATAGAGTCTGTGAGGCAGCAACACCTCCTACATGGTGGTCATATTAAAGGCTCTGATAGAGTCAGTGAGGCAGCAACACCTCCTACATGGTGGTCATATTAAAGGCTCTGATAGAGTCAGTGAGGCAGCAACACCTCCTACATGGTGGTCATATTAAAGGCTCTGATAGAGTCAGTGAGGCAGCAACACCTCCTACATGGTGGTCATATTAAAGGCTCTGATAGAGTCAGTGAGGCAGCAACCCCTCCTACATGGTGGTCATATTAAAGGCTCTGATAGAGTCAGTGAGACATAATACTAAACAAAGGCAGAAGCTTGTTGAATATGTAGAGCTCTATAAATCTAATCTGATCTCAAACCAGTTCCACTTCTTTTTACATTGTTCCCCTCTAATCAGGGACTGATTTAGACCTGGGACACCAGGTGGATGCAATTAATTATCGGGTAGAACAGAAAACCAGAAGCAGTCCGCACCTTGTAGGGTAAGATTTGAATACCCCTCTTATAGAAAGTACTAAAGCAGTGCAACCTTACCCGGTCTTGGCGAAGTTAGTCCAGTAGGTCATCACCACAGCACTGAGCATGATGTCGTTCTTGGAGAAGTTACAGGGGAACAGGTCTGTGGGTCCGATCATGGGGATCCCGAACACGTAGGGTACCTCGTCCCCGTGGGCTGCGTCCGACCAGGCCGGCTTCATCAGACTCTGGCAGTGGTGGTAGAAGGCGTAGAAGTACGTTGGCGAGCCATAACGGGCATGGAGGTCCGCCGTCACCACCGACGGCTCCACCCACTGGTGGTCGGTGAACAGAGCGACCAGCGTCTTGCGTCGTGTCTCGGGGTTGTCACGGTCCGCCCAGTCCGTGTACATGAACTTGATGGTCTCCCTCAGAGTGTCTTTGCCTTCTGGGTAACCGTAGAGGCTGTCAACGAAGTCTGACACGGAGAACTCAAAGTCGTTGCCGGAGATGCCGTCCTCTGAGTCGACCACGTTGTCCACAAAGCGAAGCCCCTCCCCCTGGTTGACCCCCAGCATGATGTCATAATTCAGGAACTCTCCCTGTGTGGAAATAACCAAATATGTTGAAAATGCATTATTTTGTATGACAAATTACTTTCACCTAAATTTGATTATAGTTGTTATGTATATAGTTGACTTCACGTAATTACCATTTTGGGAATGTTTGTGTGTGTATGATTTTTCTCTTTATGCTTGATCTGTTCAAGTAAAAAACCGAATAAACAAAGTCAAATAAGAAACAAACAAAGCAACAGAACCACCCCAGAGGTCCCCCACCTGCTCCATGAGGATCTCTGGATCATCAGGTATGACGTCTCCGTCTATAACCGGTCCGAAGGCTACATGGTAGCGTGCTGGCTGGATGTCCTGCTCAACTAGCTCCCTGGCGCTCTTCTTCCTTAGACAATCCACCATGTCCAGGGTATCCAGAACGTTACAGCCCACCTTCTCAGACAGCAGACGGGTGTACTTCACAGGCTGGTAGTTGACCGCCCAGCTGGACAGGGCTGAGCCACTTTGGATGATGGCACGGTGGAACAGACCTAGAGAGGTAGAGAGGATAGAGACCTAATGGTTAGAATGTCTATGTAGCTATAGCAACATAAGAAAGAGAGTAGTGTAACTCTGGATGATGGCACGGTGGAACAGACCTAGAGGAGAATAATAGATAGAGAGAGCAGTGGATCTTTTCTCTGTACGCTATGAAAGGAACTGGAGAAGAATTGAGCATCTGGAGACAAGCCATACAGAATACACTGAAAAAGTGGCATGTACAGTGAGGGAAAAAAGTATTTGATCCCCTGCTGATTTTGTACGTTTGCCCACTGACAAAGAAATGATCAGTCTATAATTTTAATGGTAGGTTTATTTTAACAGTGAGAGACAGAATAACAACAAAAATATCCAGAAAAACGCATTTCAAAAATGTTATGAATGTATTTGCATTTTAATGAGGGAAATAAGTATTTGACCCCCTCTCAATCAAAAAGATTTCTGGCTCCCATGTTTCTTTTATACAGGTAACGAGCTGAGATTAGGAGCACACTCTTAAAGGGAGTGCTCCTAATCTCAGTTTGTTACCTGTATAAAACACACCTGTCCACAGAAGCAATCAATCAATCAGATTCCAAACTCTCCACCATGGCCAAGACCAAAGAGCTCTCCAAGGATGTCAGGGACAAGATTGTAGACCTACACAAGGCTGGAATGGGCTACAAGACCATCGCCAAGCAGCTTGGTGAGAAGGTGACAACAGTTGGTGCGATTATTCGCAAATGGAAGAAACACAAAATAACTGTCAATCTCCCTCGGCCTGGGGCTCCACGCAAGATCTCACCTCGTGGAGTTGCAATGATCATGAGAACGGTAAGGAATCAGCCCATAACTACAAGGGAGGATCTTGTCAATGATCTCAAGGCAGCTGGGATCATAGTCACCAAGAAAACAATTGGTAACACACTACGCCGTGAAGGACTGAAATCCTGCAGTGCCCGTAAGGTCCCCCTGCTCAAGAAAGCACATATACAGGGCTGTGTGAAGTTTGCCAATGAACATCTGAATGATTCAGAGGAGAACTGGGTGAAAGTGTTGTGGTCAGATGAGACCAAAATTGAGCTCTTTGGCATCAACTCAACTCGCCGTGTTTGGAGGAGGAGGAATGCTGCCTATGACCCCAAGAACACCATCCCCACCGTCAAACATGGAGGTGGAAACATTATGCTTTGAGGGTGTTTTTCTGCTAAGGGGACAAGACAACTTCACCGCATCAAAGGGAGGATAGACGGGGCCATGTACCGTCAAATCTTGGGTGAGAACCTCCTTCCCTCAGCCAGGGCATTGAAAATGGGTCGTGGATGGGTATTCCAGCATAACAATGACCCAAAACACACAGCCAAGGCAACAAAGGAGTGGCTCAAGAAGAAGCACATTAAGGTCCTGGAGTGGTCTAGCCAGTCTCCAGACCTTAATCCCATGGAAAATCTGTGGAGGGAGCTGAAGGTTCGAGTTGCCAAACATCAGGCTTGAAACCTTAATGACTTGGAGAAGAGCTGCAAAGAGGAGTGGGACAAAATCCTGAGATGTGTGCAAACCTGGTGGCCAACTACAAGAAACGTCTGACCTCTGTGATTGCCAACAAGGGTTTTGCCACCAAGTACTAAGTCATGTTTTGCAGAGGGGTCAAATACTTATTTCCCTCATTAAAATGCAAATTAATTAATAACATTTTGACATGCGTTTGTATGGATTTTGTTGTTGTTATTCTGTCTCTCACTGTTCAAATAAACCTACCATTAAAATTATAGACTGATCATGTCTTTGTCAGTGGGCAAACGTACAAAATCAGCAGGGGATCAAATACTTTTTTCCCTCACTGTATGCAGAAAAATATAGACAGCTAATGAGTTTAACAATCCTTCCCCTCTACCCAACCCACATACATAAAACATCTCAGTATTATATGATGAGTAGTAACGAGAGTACAGATGGCCTGCTCTTACTGTCTTCCAGACAGACAGACAGACAGACAGACAGACAGACACAGATTACAGAAATGTGTGGATGTGACAGAAACAAGAGGGTCTGGCTCATCTTCTGCTGCCATATTTATCTCTATAACCTCAGTAATCTACTCCTCTGCTGGCTGTGGAGGCATCCCAAATGGAACCCTATTCCCAATAAAGCGCTATGGGCCCTGGTCAAAAGTAGTGCACTGTATAGGGAATAGGGTACCATTTGGAATGCAATATGTGTGTGTGTGTCTGTCAGAACCAGCTGCTAGCCAGGACATCTATACACCCCATGGAGGGGACTCACATGCACAGTAAGCATTCGATGGCTGCCAAACATCCCTAAACAATGACTTAACCAGCTGCTCGTTGAGGTATTTCTACCTCTCTGTTTTGAGCATGTTTTATCCAGCGTGTGTGCAGGGGCGGTGTGTTCAGGAGCCGCCACTGCGTGTGTGTATGTGTGTGTAACTGTAATAACCTCTAACTACTACATAGAGCAGTGGGTGGACTAATACAAAGGATCTGTGATCCTGACTGCATTAGCAACATTAGCAAAATGAACAACATCAGTAACACTAGCAACATTAACAACTTTAGCAACATTACCCACAGTAGCAACGTTAACAGCATTAGCAATGTTAGCAACATTAACAACATTAACAACATTAGCAACATGAACAACATTAGCAACATTAACAACATTAGCAACATTAACAACATTAGCATCAGTAACAACATTAACAACATTAGCAACATTAGCTAAATTAGCAACATTAACAACATTATCATCATTAACAACATTAGCAACATTAGCAACATTAACAACATTAGCAACACTAGCAACATTAAAATATTTAGCAACATTAACCACATTAACCACATTAGCAACATTAACAACATTATCATCATTAACAACATTAGCAACATTAGCAACATTAACAACATTAGCAACACTAGCAACATTAAAATCTTTAGCAACATTAACCACATTAACCACATTAGCAACATTAACAACATTAGCAACATTAACAACATTAGCAATACTAACAACATTAAAAACTTTAGCAACATTAACCACATTAGCAACATTAACAATATTTACAACATTAACAACATTAGCAACACTAGCAACATTAACAACTTTAGCAACATTAACCACATTAGCAATATTAACAATATTAACAACATTAGCAACATTAACAACATTAGCAACACTAGCAACATTAAAAACTTTAGCAACATTAATCACATTAGCAACATTAACAATATTAACAACATTAGCAACATTAGCAACACTAGCAACATAAACAACTTTAGCAACATTAACCACATTAGCAACATTAACAATATTAACAACATTAGCAACATTAGCAACATTAGCAACATTAGCAACATTAAAAACTTTAGCAACATTAACCACATTAGCAACATTAGCAACATTAGCAACATTAGCAACATTAGCAACATTAGCAACATTAGCACTGTGGACACATAAGATGGTGTGTGCATGTCAGTGTGAGTTTATGCTTGTCCACACATTTCCGTGTACATGTGTGTGTGCTCCAGCCCTGCTGTCCCATGGAGTTGTCCTGTGGCTGTCTCTCCAACAGGACGATGGACTGCGCTGTGTGTTTGATGTGTGTTTGTGTGTGTGTGTGTGTGTGTGTGTGTGTGTGTGTGTGTGTGTGTGTGTGTGTTTGCAGGACCAACAAGCTCTCACAGTCTCATGGCAGAATTAGACGTTCATCCATGTTTCTCAAAAGTCACATTTCGAAGTGTTTGGTTACTTCTCTTTATCGTTCCAAGGTTAAGTTACATTAACTCCAAATTCTTAAGTTTAGGTATTAACTCCAAATTCTTAAATTTAGGCACTAACTCCAAATTCTTAAGTTTAGGCATTAACTCCAAATTCTTAAGTTTAGGCACTAACTCCAAATTCTTAAGTTTAGGCACTAACTCCAAATTCTTAAGTTTAGGCACTAACTCCAAATTCTTAAGTTTAGGCATTAACTCCAAATTCTTAAATTTAGGCACTAACTCCAAATTCTTAAGTTTAGGTATACATTTTTTTTTTTTTTTTTTTTTGGGTCATTTAGCAGACGCTCTTATCCAGAGCAACTTACAGGAGCAATTAGGGTTAAGTGCCTTGCTCAAGGGCACATCGACAGATTTTTCACCTAGTTGGCTCGGGGATTAGAACCAGCGACCTTTCGGTTACTGACACAACGCTCTTACCCACTAAGCTACCTGCCGCCCTAACTCCAAATTCTTAAGTTTAGGCATTAACTCCAAATGCTTAAGGTTAGGCATTAACTCCAAATGGTTAAGGTAAGGGTTAAAGTTTGGGATATGCTTAAAACAAAAATATAAAAAACAGTTATATCGCTGGATTCAAACATGCAACCAGAGGCAGATGCTTATACCCATCCACCATCCCAGTCCACAAAACCAAAGCCTACTTGAAGGTAACAGCGCTCATTGTTGCCCCCTAGTGGCCGGTTTCCATGTCATCTCCCGACGTCCTCAGACATGGATGGACGCCGAATACTGACCTTGTATCACAGGTGACCTGCCTGTGCAGGACGGTGGCATGCACTGCATCCCATGGAGAGAAAGCAGATGTCAAGGATTTCAACCACTTGAAAGATTAGAGAGAGAGAGAGAGAGCGAGAGAGAGAGAGAGAGAGAGAGAGAGAGAGAGAGAGAGAGAGAGAGAGAGAGAGAGAGAGAGAGAGAGAGAGAGAGAGAGAGAGAGAGAGAGAGACAGTGACTACTTTATCACTGACCTCAACCCAGAGTCTCTCAGAGCGTTCACAGTCAGCCCACTGACACCCCTATCAGACCACAGCAAAATCACAGTCTACTTGAACAGAGCAATACTCAATCATGAGGCATCAAAGCCAAAAGAACTGAATAATATTAAGAAATGCTATAGATGGAAGGAAAGTAGTGTTGAAACCTACCAAAAAACAATTAGGAAACAACAAATTCAATCCATTCTAGACAACTTCCTGGACAAAACGTTCCACTGTAATAGTGAAGGTGTAAACTTGGCAGTAGAAAACCTAAACAGTATATTTGACCTCTCAGCTTCCCTATCAAATCTAAAAATCTCTAACAGAAAACCAAAGAAAAGTAATAACAGTGATAAATGGTTTGATGAAGAATGCAAAAACCTAAGAAAGAAATTGAGAAACCTATCCAACCAAAAACATAGAGACCCAGAAAACCTGAGCCTACGCCTTCACTATGGTGAATCACTAAAACAATACAGAAATACACTACGGAAAAAGAAGGAACAGCATGTCAGAAATCAGCTCAATGTAATTGAAGAATCCATAGACTCTAACCACTTCTGGGAAAATTGGAAAACACTAAACAAACAACAACACGAAGAGCTATCTATCCAAAACGGAGATGTATGGGTAAACCACTTCTCCAATCTTTTTGGCCCTATAACAAAGAAACAACAGCAAAAAAATATACATGATCAAATGCAAATCTTAGAATCAACTATTAAAGACTACCAGAACCCACTGGATTCTCCAATTACATTAAATGAACTACAGGATAAAATACAAACCCTCCAACCCAAAAAGTCCTGTGGTGTTGATGGTATCCTCAATGAAATGATAAAATATACAGACCACAAATTTCAATTAGCTATACTTAAACTCTTTAACATCATCCTTAGCTCTGGCATCTTCCCCAACATCTGGAACCAAGGACTGATCACCCCAATCCACAAAAGTGGAGACAAATTTGACCCCAATAACTACCGTGGGATATGCGTCAACAGCAACCTTGGGAAAATCCTCTGCATTATCATTAACAGCAGACTAGTTCATTTCCTCAGTGAAAACAATGTACTGAGCAAATGTCAAATTGGCTTTTTACCAAATTACCGTACGACAGACCACGTATTCACCCTGCACACCCTAATTGACAAACAAACAAACCAAAACAAAGGCAAAGTCTTCTCATGCTTTGTTGATTTCAAAAAAGCTTTTGACTCAATTTGGCATGAGGGTCTGCTATACAAATTGATGGAAAGTGGGGTTGGGGGAAAAACATACAACATTATAAAATCCATGTACACAAACAACAAGTGTGCGGTTAAAATTGGCAAAAAACACACGCATTTCTTTCCACAGGGCCGTGGGGTGAGACAGGGATGCAGTTTAAGCCCCACCCTCTTCAACATATATATCAACGAATTGGCGAGGGCACTAGAACAGTCTGCAGCACCCGGCCTCACCCTACTAGAATCTGAAGTCAAATGTCTTCTGTTTGCTGATGATCTGGTGCTTCTGTCACCAACCAAGGAGGGCCTACAGCAGCACCTAGATCTTCTGCACAGATTCTGTCAGACCTGGGCCCTGACAGTAAATCTCAGTAAGACAAAAATAATGGTGTTCCAAAAAAGGTCCAGTTGCCAGGACCACAAATACAAATTCCATCTAGACACCGTTGCCCTAGAGCACACAAAAAACTATACATACCTCGGCCTAAACATCAGCGCCACAGGTAACTTCCACAAAGCTGTGAACGATCTGAGAGACAAGGCAAGAAGGGCCTTCTATGCCATCAAAAGGAACATAAAATTTGACATACCAATTAGGATCTGGCTAAAAATACTTGAATCAGTTATAGAACCCATTGCCCTTTATGGTTCTGAGGTCTGGGGTCCGCTCACCAACCAAGAATTCACAAAATGGGACAAACACCAAATTGAGACTCTGCATGCAGAATTCTGCAAAAATATCCTCCGTGTACAACGTAAAACACCAAATAATGCATGCAGAGCAGAATTAGGCCAATACCCGCTAATTATCAAAATCCAGAAAAGAGCCGTTAAATTCTATAACCACTTAAAAGGAAGCGATTCCCAAACCTTCCATAACAAAGCCATCACCTACAGAGAGATGAACTTGGAGAAGAGTCCCCTAAGTAAGCTTGTCCTGGGGCTCTGTTCACAAACACAAACAGACCCCACACAGCCCCAGGACAACAACAACAACAACACAACTAGACCCAACCAAATCATGAGAAAACAAAAAGAGAATTACTTGACACATTGGAAAGAACAAACAAAAAAACAGAGCAAACTAGAATGCTATTTGGCCCTAAACAGAGAGTACACAGTGGCAGAATACTTGACCACTGTGACTGACCCCAAACTTAAGGAAAGCTTTGACTATGTACAGACTCAGTGAGCATAGCCTTGCTATTGAGAAAGGCCGCCGTAGGCAGACCTGGCTCTCAAGAGAAGACAGGCTTTGTGCACACTGCCCACAAAATGAGGTGGAAACTGAGCTGCACTTCCTAACCTCCTGCCAAATGTATGACCATATTAGAGACACATATTTCCCTCAGATTACAGCGATCCACAAAGAATTCGAAAACAAACCCAATTTTGATAAACTCCCTTATCTACTGGGTGAAAAAACCACAGTGTGCCATCACAGCTGCAAGATTTGTGACCTGTTGCCACAAGAAAAGGGCAACCAGTGAAGAACAAACACCATTGTAAATACAACCCATATTTATGTTTATTTATTTTCCCCATTTGTACTTTAACTATTTGCACATTGTTAC
>NW_028157920.1:0-58558 GCF_964263955.1 Coregonus lavaretus | reverse complement strand
CCTAAAAGAATTTAGTAGAGTCTGTTGGGTTGATATAACCCACTTGAATGGCAAAGCCTTCTACATGTGTTGTACCCTGTTTATCTTCTGTCTGTATATTCAGTTTATTGTGGCAGCACCATTTCACCAAGTCAAATTCCAGTACATGCACATTTATTTGTAGAGTAAAGGTAATTCTGATTAATTCAAGCAATGACAGACGTACTAGGCCTTAAGCAAAACCACGTAATCTATTGCAAGTCACCCATAACAAAAATGTTATCATTAATCTAGTCTGCCGTTGGAATGTCTTTCAGGAAAAACTAGATTCAGTTCAGGAGGCGTACTCCGTATCATACCTGAAACTAAATGAAATGGATGATATGGTATGTTTGGCATGAGATACCTTATGTGGACCAATGGGAGAAAAGAAGTGAGATGCATATGGACAAGATAATATCACACAGGAACTGAGCAAAGCGAATGGCTAAACACGAGGACTCATTCCTTATCATGTGTTACTGTATTCCATCTCCAACTGCCTCAGAGAATATTCCACATTATTTCAGCATTTGTATGTAGCCTACTGTAGTTAGTCAAATGTAAATGAGAATGTTTGTGAAAGAAGGGAAATACTGTAAAGTTCTGCATCTTCTTACCCTGAAAAGTTGAAGTTGTACTAAATATACTTTTGAGAGCAGAATGTGGGTGTGCATCATCTCTGAGTCAGAGACCCCATTGATGTCATAACATGGGACTGGGGAGGTGTCCAAAGGGTGGTGTCATTATACTTTTTTTAAATCCTGAGAGCGACGTCAAAAGCTGATGAGTTTTGCTCAGTAAAAATTAAAGAGGAACAATGTAGACTAGAGCATTACTCGTCAGCACAAGTCACTCATTTCCTACCATGTCTTCTTCTGCTTTGATTTCAGGATCTGAACAGATCCACCAATGTAGTGTTCCAGGCCCACCATGTGACCCGGAGCAAGAGAGGTCAGGTGGTGGGCACCAGAGGAGGCTTCAGGGGCTGCACCGTCTGGCTCACAGGTAAACCGCTCACCATAGCCAATACTCAATGGATTGTCACTATTACATGTTGCTATTACAGTAATGTGTTACTAGTGACTGTAGTGATAATGATACTGTTGAGTATTGGCTAATCTCACCTGTACATTCTCCATGTGTCCACCGCCAGGTTTGTCTGGTGCTGGGAAGACTACCATAGCCTTTGCCCTGGAGGAGTACCTGGTGTCCCACGGCATCCCCTGCTACTCACTAGACGGGGACAACATCCGCCACGGCCTCAACAAGAACCTGGGCTTCACAGCCATCGACCGTGAGGAGAACATCCGACGTATTGCTGAGGTGGCCAAGTTGTTCGCAGACGCTGGCCTCGTCTGCATCACCAGCTTCATCTCTCCTTACACCAAGGTCAGGGGTCATTCTCGGGAGTGTCTGTCTACCCATTTCTGTTGGTATTGGTGGTATTGTCTTGTGTAGAGTGTTCTGGTGCAAAATGGATGCCGTATATCTAGTATACTGTGTGTTACGATTGACAAGACAGCATTCTGACAATCCTGTTCCCCCTCCTCTTTTGTCTAAAGGATCGTGATGATGCGAGGAAGATCCTAGAGAGTGCTGGGTTACCCTTCTTTGAGGTGTTCATCAATGCTCCTCTGGAGGTGTGTGAGAGTCGCGATGTGAAGGGCCTCTACAAGAAAGCCCGTGCTGGAGAGATCAAAGGTACACACTTTTGGTCCTTTGTTTACATTTTGGTATCCATACATCGAAATGTAACTTCTTATTATAAGGGAAAGAACATCAAATTCCCTCTATGGGTTCCATTTCTATCTGAAAGAGTCAATCAAACATCCTTTTAGAAAGGGAATTCTAATGGATCTACCTGTGTTCTCAGGCTTCACTGGGATCGATGCAGAGTACGAGCGGCCCGAGGCTCCGGAGTTGGTGCTGAAAACAGGAGAGATCACCGTGAACGAGTGCATCCGGCAGGTTGTGGACCTGCTTAGAGAGCAGGTGAACATGACAGACAGCTCACCTTTTTTACCCGCTCGTCTAGCTCTAAACTAGAAAAAAAGTCAAGCGTATGTAATGGAATTGACACCAAACCTAGCTTATAACAAACATATCAAGACAAAACAAAACGTATCATAAGGGCTTGAAAAAAACGACCAAAGTGATAACTGCAAATGCATACAAACCACCTGTCATGTTATCTTCATATGACATTGTCTTCTCTCTCTGTAATTGTTCAGAGTATTGTTCCAAGTGGAATCACAGAGGAGGTGAATGAACTATTTGTTCCGGAGAACAAGCTGAAGCTGGTTCAGGCCGACGCTGTCACACTTCCCACAATCAGCATCACCAAGGTAACAACATACCTCTCCACTACCAATCCACATGTTCTTTATGACTACCCAAATGACCATGGGTCAATATTTGACTGGATGGCAGGCTGTGCTCACAATCTCTCTCTTTTGGATTGTACTATATGTTCTAATGGACTGGGCTGATTGCCCAATGTTTGAAAATCAATTAAAGTCAAACATAGTAGATATGCTGCTACAGTATTTGCATTGTATGTGATATGATTTATGGTTGAATTACTGTGATAGGTAAACCCTAGTATCCTGATAAGTGGAGTTATTAGTACAACGCTACTTACTGTATTGTGGTAAAACTGTAATAAATATGTGCATTTGGAAACTAAAACTGTATGAACCACCATGAAGCATGGAGGTACAGTATATCACATGAAATTGGTTTGATGGAAAGTCTTACTTTACTATCTCTGTTTCTTCATGAACTGTTTCTCATTCAGCATGGTTTCGTGTGGACTCTGCCACCCCTGATACCAGCCAATATCTCTAACATATCAGCTGTTAAGGGAAATTATTAACGGTCAGTAAGTTAAATCCCTACCCGTTTGATGTATATTACCCCCGGTCTGTCCTGTTCAGTTGGACCTCCAGTGGGTGCAGGTGCTGGCCGAAGGCTGGGCTACCCCACTGAAAGGCTTCATGAGGGAGAGGGAGTTCCTCCAGGTGCAGCATTTCGGCAACCTCCTCGACGGTAAGAACCACACACACACCCTTATAATACATCATAACATTACTCAGCCAATTCTTATTCTCCCCTCTTCATAATGGAGTGAGTGACAGTGGATGGATGTTATATAAAGTTGTCTCTAATTGTTATCCTGACCATGTGACTATAGGCAATAACCATGGCCCTGAGTTTCCCTTGGTAGGTTCACATGGTCAGCACAAACTCCTGGCCCTATCATCACACACATTTATCTTTCCCTGGTTCAGATGGAACCATCAACCAGTCTATTCCCATTGTCCTGCCTGTTACCACGGAAACCAAGCAGAGGCTGGACGGCTGTGCGGCGGTAGCTCTGGAGTTCCAGGGAACCCGCGTGGCCATTCTAAGACGGCCAGAGTTCTACGAACACCGCAAAGAGGAGCGCTGTGCCCGTCAGTGGGGCACCACCTGCCCCCAGCACCCCTACATTAAGGTTATAACCAACCACACATGTCCATGCATAGTTGTTTAGCAAACATAGATGTCCTTTGATGTGTTAAAGCAACACTCTGTGCACACTCTTGTGCATACCAATTCCAAGCTATAATGGAGTTTAATGAAGTTGCACTTGAACATATCCATCACATATCCATCACATGAAATATATTGATATTATGTCATTCATATCTCTACAACATCCACACTCTTTTACAGATGGTGATGGAGGGAGGTGATTGGCTCGTGGGTGGCGACCTGGAGGTGCTGGAGCGAATCAGATGGAACGATGGGCTGGACCAGTACCGCTTTACTCCACGGGAGCTCAAGCAGAAGTTTAAAGAAATGAAAGCAGGTTAGAAGAGTTCCTCTAAAGGCAGTACAAATACACAGTACATGGCATATTGCACAAAATATACATTTGAGTAGGCCTTTACACTCGTCCCCGTATACGGGTTGAAAATGGCAGATTTGGCACTGATAAGCGTCTAAATTGGAACACAGTGGCTGTACAGTAACATGCTATAAATGACGTCAGGGCTCAGGTTCTGCGCTTCACAGCGCTGTATGGGTTTGACTGACAGCCGTTCTGAACTTGAGCACTTCGCGCGACAAGAAGTTGCCCCCATCCCTCCCGCTAATTGGGCAACCTTTGCACATTTTTGGTTGTCAGAGTGAGGAAAATGCTGTAAATGAAGAGGACTCTATGTATTTTCAAAGATGAGACATTGAGGATTATAATAAATACCACTTTGATGTCATACAAGCAAGCCAAACACCCATTAGAATTGCATTGTGAAAGCCTAACACTGTAATATCGTATTTTATAACTTAGCTAGTCATGTTAGCAATAGAACAGGCTTTCAAATGATGCCCACCTGTCCCAGATTGCGATTTTTAATGGACCGTTTTTGGATTGCTTAAACAACAACAGTAATTATGTGATGGTGGGGATGCAGGGTTGTTTTCCAAACAAAACAACTACAAGTGTGCTTGCTCTAGTTACTCAATAGCAGAGCTAGGAGAGCTAAAAAACAACAACATTATAGTTAAAGACTCTTCTTTGAGTCATAAAAGCGCATTGAAATTGCTTAGGAACTGTGCACACTTTGGAGAGGTGTGTGGCCACTTGGAGACACCAGTTAGTCCTCTCACTCAAACTCTTTACATTGTTTTGTCTTATGTTGCACATACCCCACATTTTCCAGGAATATTCTTATCATGTTACTGAATATATCCAGAGTATTTTCAGTTTTCGTTATCAACAAATGCGGTGAAAAGTACAGTAAATGTAAAATGCACATAAAATCAACTGTGTAATGTTTGGATTCAGTCTTGTGTCAGGTGAACAGTTGTGTCCTCACCTTTGGTCTAATAATGTCCCATAATCTCCAAACTGTCATTCAATTGCTACCGTGGTTATGCATATACTTTTCATATTTATTCTGTGAAAAAAACATTCAATTTAGCCCAATCCGTATAGGCCAAGTGTAAAGGGTTAAAGATTAAGTCTAAATAAATGAAGGTTTATGTTTAGCTACAGAGGACCAGATGCAAAATGGTACTAGCATCCATGCTACTTTTTGCATCTGGTCCTTGTCAAATGCTTCTGAAAAAAACAATACATTTATATGTGCATGGTAGAATTTCTTGTTTGCACTAGATGGAGACATATTCCTCTGTGTGAGACGTTGAGGACTGTTTCGTCATGAGTCAACTGTTGTGCGTACATTTTCACCACCTATGATATCTGCAATCACAATGGTGTTGACCACCAGATGCCATCTTCGCCTTCCAACTGCGGAACCCGGTCCACAACGGCCATGCCCTGTTGATGCAGGACACCAAGCGCCGTCTCCTGGAGCGGGGCTACAAGCGACCCGTCCTCTTGCTGCACCCGCTGGGGGGCTGGACCAAAGACGACGACGTGCCCCTGGACTGGCGCATGAAACAGCACGCTGCAGTACTGGAGGAGGGGGTACTGGACCCCAGCAGCACCATAGTGGCTATTTTCCCCTCCCCCATGATGTACGCTGGACCCACTGAGGTATGGGTCAAAAACACAGCCATCAACACATTCATAGTTTTTGTGTGTTTAGCAGGGGATATGATGCAGTATTTAGTCAGTTACAGTACTTAAACCCCCATTTGGCTAGGCAGATGATGTCACTGTAGGGCTGTGAATACCCTATTGTGTTAGTCCATCCACTAAGGATAACAGATTTAAGACCATAATGTGCGTGATTATGTGTGAGCATACATTTCTTTTTCCCTCAGGTCCAGTGGCACTGCAGGGCGCGGATGATCGCCGGAGCTAACTTCTACATTGTGGGCCGTGACCCAGCGGGCATGCCCCATCCCGAGACCAAGCAGGACATTTATGAGCCCACCCATGGGGGTAAGGTCCTCACCATGGCCCCAGGCCTCACCTCTGTAGAGATCATCCCCTTCAGAGTGGCCGCCTACAACAAGACCAAGAGGGCCATGGATTTCTACGACAAGGACCGGTGAGTGGAATGTGAAAGATTGATTATGGCTTTTGTAATGCATATTTACAGATTATTTTATACAGAGCCTGTGGTGGGAAATGTGGGTCAAAGAACCTTCAAAAGCAGACACTGCTGATCATTTTCCTTCTGTCTCTCTCTTTATCTCATCTCCATCCATCTCGCTTCCCCTCCTCTGCCTTTCACAGACACGCTGAGTTTGAGTTCATCTCGGGCACCAGGATGAGGAAGCTGGCGCGGTGCGGGGAGAACCCCCCAGATGGCTTCATGGCCCCCAAGGCCTGGAAGGTCCTGACTGAGTACTACAGCTCCCTACAGAAGGACCAGTAACCCAAACACCCAAGCTCTTAGAAGGGCAACAACTCTAGTCCTCGAGGAATGTTCTAGTTTGATGTTATCTGTAAGTCAGAGGTTTCATTTCATTATCCCGGTAGATGATTCAGTGAGTAAGGAATCCATTAATGACTGAAATCAAGTGAGACCAAGCAGTCCTGGAGGATTGGAGTTGTGTGCCTATCTTCATTGAAGGAAAACCATGTGATGTTGGAGGAGCTAGTGGTTGGGTTTAAGCAGTGAAAACATTCCTATGTTTGTCTATGTATGTGTAAGTCCATATATTTAAAGAAATTGTATACATATATGAGATATATTTAATCTCTAGAGACTAACATGTATTCCATGATTTTAAAATGTCCCCCACTCTTCTTATTTTGTGAGATCATTAAACAGGAGGTTATTGATCGCTTTACCTCCCAAAAGCATTTTTGGATATTTAAAGATATGTGCCATTTATGATGATGCAGTAAATAAGTTGCAGGTGAGATTTAATTACATTTTAGAATATCACAACCTGCCTATTTGTATTCCAGATGATTGATTTATTATTGTTATTAGATTTTTTTTTTCTTCATATTTTTAAACAAAGCTTTTCATCTTCCAAACATAAGTGCCTTTTCTTCAGAATGTAAACACTGTTTAACGACTGTACTGTATAAAATGTCCCTTTCATGTTTCTAAGAAGTTTGATATGAAGAACCATAAAGAGTGTTATGATCATCAATAACTCTTGAATGAAAAATGTAAGCCAACTGTAAAGTCTATGTGAAGATTCAAAATGTCAGTGGAGAAATTGTGTGAAGAATGACATTTTATAGAAAACTAAGAAAAACTGTATTTATTGCATCAAACCAGAAAACTGTCTCAAATGGAATATTGTTTAAACAATTTATATGTCCATCCATGAATGTATCAAACAAGATTTTAAATAAATATTTTCTTCTCAACAAAATCACAATCTGGATTTCCCCATTCCAGAAACAACTTGATTTTATTTACAAGGTGTTAGTCAATCAGATAAAGATGAAAGGTTGGTACTGACTTTTGGATTCATAGAGCCTTTTTCTCTGCCGAGTACAAGACTGAAACTGCAACACTGCCCTCTGCTGGCAGGAGATTGTAATGCAAATAGTTCAGCATTTTACATTATGGCTCTTTTCAAGTTTTGTGATTTGAATTGGACATTGACTCTTCGGGGTGCCTTAAAAATAAAGGGTGGGACCAAATGTAACATTGACAATGCTTATGGGGATGTCAAATTTAATATTGGCTTATGGGGGTGTGCTGATAGGAGTACCCATCTATCACATGTAGAGACCACATGCAGTGAGCTATAAAAGTATTGGGACAGTGACACATTTTTTGTTTGTTTTGGCTATGTACTCCAGCACTTTGGATTTTAAATGATACAATGACTACAAGGTTAAATTGCAGACTGTCAGCTTTAATTTGAGGGTATTTTCATCCATATCGGGTGAACCGTTTAGAAATTACAGCACTTTTTGTACATAGTCCCCCCATTTTAGGGGAACAAAAGTATTGGGACATTTTCACTTATGTGTATTCAATTAGTTAAAAGTTAAGTATTTGGTTGCATATTCATAGTACGCAATGACTACATCAAGTTTGTGACTACAAATTTGTTGGATGCATTTGCTATTTGTTTTTGTTGAGTTTCAGATTATTTTGTGCCCAATAGAAATGAATGGTATATAATGTATTGTGTCATTTTGGAGTCACTTTTATCGTAAATAAGAATAGAATATGTTTGTAAACACTTCTACATTAATGTGGATGCTACCATGATTATGGATAATCCTGACTGAATCGTGAATAATGATGAGTGAGAAAGTTACAGATGCACAAATATCATAGCCCTCCTCCCAAAATGCTAACCTCTCCTGTTATTGTAATGAGGAGAGGTTAGCATGTCTTGGGGGTATAATATTTGTGCGTCTGTAACTTTCTCACGCATCATACTATGGGCCCGTGAACACAGGTAATTTGTTTCTTGCTTATAGTGAGGAAAAAAAGTATTTGATCCCCTGCTGATTTTGTACGTTTGCCCACTGACAAAGAAATGATCAGTCTATAATTTTAATGGTAGGTTTATTTGAACAGTGAGAGACAGAATAACAACAACAAAATCCAGAAAAACACATGTCAAAAATGTTATACATTGATTTGCATTTTAATGAGGGAAATAAGTATTTGACCCCTCTGCAAAACATGACTTAGTACTTGGTGGCAAAACCCTTGTTGGCATAGGTCAGACGTTTCTTGTAGTTGGCCACCAGGTTTGCACACATCTCAGGAGGGATTTTGTTCCACTCCTCTTTGCAGATCTTCTCCAAGTCATTAAGGTTTCGAGGCTGACGTTTGGCAACTCAAACCTTCAGCTCCCTCCACAGATTTTCTATGGGATTAAGGTCTGGAGACTGGCTAGGCCACTCCAGGACCTTAATGTGCTTCTTCTTGAGCCACTCCTTTGTTGCCTTGGCCGTGTGTTTTGGGTCATTGTCATGCTGGAATACCCATCCACGACCCATTTTCAATGCCCTGGCTGAGGGAAGGAGGTTCTCACCAAAGATTTGACGGTACATGGCCCCGTCCATCGTCCCTTTGATGCAGTGAAGTTGTCCTGTCCCCTTAGCAGAAAAACATCCCCAAAGCATAATGTTTCCACCTCCATGTTTGATGGTGGGGATGGTGTTCTTGGGGTCATAGGCAGCATTCCTCCTCCTCCAAACACGGCGAGTTGAGTTGATGCCAAAGAGCTCCATTTTGGTCTCATCTGATCACAACACTTTCACCCAGCTTTCCTCTGAATCATTCAGATGTTCATTGGCAAACTTCAGACCGCCCTGTATATGTGCTTTCTTGAGCAGGGGGACCTTGCGGGCGCTGCAGGATTTCAGTCCATCACGGGATGATTCCTCACCGTTCTCATGATCATTGCAACTCCACGAGGTGAGTTCTTGCATGGAGCCCCAGGCTGAGGGAGATTGACAGTCATTTTGTGTTTCTTCCATTTGCGAATAATCGCACCAACTGTTGTCACATTCTCACCAAGCTGCTTGGCGATGGTCTTGTAGCCCATTCCAGCCTTGTGTAGGTCTACAATCTTGTCCCTGACATCCTTGGAGAGCTCTTTGGTCTTGGCCATGGTGGAGAGTTTGGAATCTGATTGATTGATTGCTTCTGTGGACAGGTGTCTTTTATACAGGTAACAAGCTGAGATTAGGAGCACTCCCTTTAAGAGTGTGCTCCTAATCTCAGCTCGGTACCTGTATAAAAGACACCTGGGAGCCAGAAATCTTTCTGATTGAGAGGGGGTCAAATACTTATTTCCCTCATTAAAATGCAAATCAATTTATAACATTTTTTACATGCGTTTTTCTGGATTTTGTTGTTGTTATTCTGTCTGTCACTGTTCAAATAAACCTACCATTAAAATTATAGACTGATCATTTCTTTGTCAGTGGGTAAACGTCCAAATCAGCAGGGGATCAAATACTTTTTTCCCTCACTGTATTTACGTGTTATTGTAAGGGATCGGGGGTTGGCTGGGTCTAGACAGAGTCTGACACTTCCCCGATCTACAGAGAGGGGGAGTCATCAGACTCGATCTGGTTCACCTGAGTTCTGAGCACACCTGTCAGTAATTAGTGTAGGATATAAGGTGTGCTCAGAAGTTCAGTCGGTGCGAGGTATTGTTCCATTGTGACTTGCTAAGCGTTTTGTTCCGAGAGAGAGAGAGAGAGAGAGAGAGAGAGAGAGATTGTTGTTTTTGATTACCCGTGTATCCGACCTGTGCCTTGTTGTTTGACTCCCCGAATTGCTTAATCCTCTACTTGTCTACCCCAGTGATTACAGTTCTCTGATCCTGTGCCTGTGACCTCGACTACGACTAAGCACGCTCCATTGGTACCTCTGCCTGTTTATGCCTGGCCCGGTTTTGACCACAGCCCGCCCGACCACGATTAAGCTATTCCCTTGTCTGTACTCTAATAAAGCATCGCTATTCTGCGATTGGATCTTACCACTCTGTCCGAGTATTCATTACAGAATACCTCGCCATTACCATGGATCCAGCGGAATTACAGAGGCGATGGGAGATACAGGAGAAACGGATGGATGAACTCCTGCAGCCACTCAACGCTGGTGCGGCTGAAGGCACCACCCCGAGCACGGTCAGTCCTCGTCCTACACCTCCGATTTCTCTACCGACTAGGTACGACGGGGAACCTGGCAAATGTCAGGGGTTTCTACTTCAGACGTCCCTGTATATGTCGTATAATCGTACTATGTTTTCCGATGACCGTAGCAGGGTGGATTTCATGATTTCTCTACTAACGGGAAGAGCACTGGATTGGGCTACTGCGCTTTGGGCAGCTGAGGTTCCCGAGTTGAATGCGGAAGTTCAGTTCAAGAGACTGTTCCAGGAGGTGTTCGACCACCCAGTATCTGGGCGTAGTGTGGGAGACCAACTATGCGAACTTCAGCAGGGCCGTCGCACCGTAGCCGACTACGCTTTAGAGTTCCGTACTATAGCAGCCGGTAGCGGATGGAGCGAGACGGCCTTGCTCACCGTTTTCCGAAGAGGGCTGCGCAAAGACGTACAGACTGAGTTGGCTTGTCGAGGAGATATCACTGCGCTACATGAGTTTATCAAAATAGCCATCTCTATTGATAATCTGATAGTGCAACACAAGGTATCCACAGTCCGGGAGCCCTCGATCACTGGTCCTAAGCAATCGACAGAGCGGAGGAGAGAATCTGAGGAGGAACCTATGCAACTGGGACGGTCACCTCTACAAGGGTCGGTGAGACAACAACGTCGGCAAGACGGACTATGCCTGTATTGTGGTCAGTCGGGTCATTTCGTTCGTCAATGTCCGGTACGACCAAACCGTACCCCAGGATATCGCCTCGGAAGTGCCAAACCGGTGAGTGAGACTCCAGTTTTGAACATTACATCTAAACAAATGTATGTGCCAGTTACCTTATCTGTCGGAGAGAAAGTGCGCAGGTTGGAAGGACTTATTGATTCCGGAGCGGCTGCCAGCTTTCTGGATATGGGTCTTGCTGAGGAGTTGGGAGTTCAACTTATCCCAATTCAACCCCCCCTGCGAGTCAACGCGCTAGACGGTGAGCCCATGGGCACTGGGTTCATTACGCACCGTACCGAGGAAATCAAGTTACAAGTGGGCTCCCTGCACCATGAGAACATCATTCTGTTCGTCATCTCCGCTCCACGGGAGCCGCTAGTCCTCGGCCACCCCTGGCTCGTTACCCATGATCCGGTCATCTCCTGGAAATCTGGCGAGATCACGGCTTGGAGTGAGGTATGTAGGGCAGAGTGCCTCATTTTACCTTGCAAAACGTCTACTGTGGAGGATGCGAAGGGTGCGGTGTCTACTGTTGTTCCTACAGAGTACCAGGATTACGCGCAGGTGTTCTCCAAGGAGAGGGCTACCGTGTTACCACCGCATCGGGCCTGGGATTGTGCAATTGATCTGCTATCCGGGGCTACACCTCCTCGCGGACGAATCTACCCTTTGTCACAGCCGGAACGGGAATCAATGAGCAAGTATATTGATGAGGCACTACAGCAAGGGGCCATTCGCCCATCTACGTCTCCCGCCGCATCCAGTTTTTTCTTTGTTAAGAAAAAGGATGGCGGACTGCGTCCTTGTATAGACTATCGAGGTTTGAACGATATTACCATTAAAAATCGTTACCCCCTTCCTTTGATTCCAGCAGCCCTCGAGCAGGTGGGGCAGGCCTCCATCTACAGTAAACTGGACCTCAGGAGTGCGTACAATCTGGTGCGCATTAGAGAAGGGGATGAATGGAAGACCGCCTTCATCACCCATCGAGGACATTATGAATATTGTGTCATGCCCTATGGACTTACTAACGCGCCCTCTGTGTTCCAGGCGTTCATGAATGACATTTTCAGGGACTTGATTGATCGCTTTGTCATAGTGTACATTGATGACATCCTAATCTACTCTAACTCTCTGAGTGAACATGTGTCCCATGTACGCCAGGTTCTGGACCGACTCCGACAACACTCTCTGTTCGTGAAGGCCGAAAAGAGTGAATTCCATGTCACGACGATTTCCTTCCTTGGGGCCATACTCACTCCCGACGGGGTAAAACTGGATGAATCCAAGGTGCAAGCTGTACGAGACTGGCCTCAACCCCAGACGGTGAAAGAGCTCCAGAGATTCTTAGGGTTTGCCAATTACTATAGACGGTTCGTGCGTAATTTCAGCACAACCGCAGCTCCCCTGTCGGCGATGACCAGCCACAAGGGTCGTGGTCTGAAATGGACGGAGGGGGCAGTGCGGGCTTTTGAGACATTGAAACAACGATTTACCACCGCTCCCATTTTATGTCAGCCGGATCCTACCTTGCCGTTCATCGTGGAGGTGGATGCCTCGGAGGTTGGAGTTGGAGCCGTGCTATCCCAGCGCCAAGGTGAGCCGCTCAAATCACGACCCTGTGCTTTTTTTTCTAAGAAGCTGAATCCGGCCGAGCAGAACTACGACGTGGGAAATCGTGAATTACTGGCGGTGAAGTTAGCACTGGAGGAGTGGAGACATTGGCTGGAGGGAGCAGCTCATCCGTTCCAAGTGCTCACGGACCACCGCAATCTGGAGTATCTTCACAGTGCTAAACGACTGAACTCCCGACAGGCAAGGTGGTCTTTATTCTTCAACCGTTTCCAATTCACTGTCTCTTATATTCCCGGGTCCAAGAATTGTAAGGCGGACGCGCTTTCCCGACGGTTCGAGCGCGCTGACAGACCGGTTGAACCAGAACCTATCCTCCCCATGAGTTGCCGTGCTGGTCCTGTGAGGTGGGCTATCGATGACACGATTCAGGAGAGCCTACAAGCGGAACCAGCCCCTCCAGAAACCCCGGTGTCGAAGGTGTTTGTACCAGCTCCGCTTCGACCTCAACTGATGGAATGGTGCCACACGTCGCTAGGATCTGGTCATCCCGGAATCACTCGAACTACACGACTCATCAGTCGAAAATACTGGTGGGATTCCCTCACAGATGACGTCAGAGACTACGTATTATCCTGTCCAGTATGTGCTCAGTCCAAGGCGCCTCGAGCACTACCGGAGGGTAAGCTGATGCCATTGCCAACTCCTCAACGACCCTGGTCGCACATTGCTATGGACTTTGTTACTTTGTTATTCTCGTGGTCATCGATCGATTCTCCAAGATGTGTCGGTTAGTACCCATGACCCGTTTACCTAACGCCACTCAGATGGCGGAGACTATGTTTAACCAGGTGTTCCGGCAGTTTGGTGTTCCGGAGGATATTGTTTCCGACCGGGGACCCCAGTTCGTATCCCGGGTTTGGAAGGCCTTCTGCGAACGCTTGGGCATCTCGGTGAGCCTCACCTCCGGATATCATCCCCAGGCCAATGGGCAGACAGAACGGCTCAACCAGGAAATTGGGAAGTATCTACGGCAACAATGTTCGTGGCAGCCGCAAGAGTGGAGCCGATTCCTTCCTTGGGTAGAGTATGCTCAGAACTCACTCATTCACACCTCCCTACGTTTAACGCCCTTTCAGTGTGTTCTAGGGTATCAACCACCCCTGTTCCCGTGGGATACCGCACCCGGGATGGTACCGGCGGTGGACGAGTGGTTCCGTCGGAGTGCGCAGGTCTGGGAGACGGCCCATCAACATCTCAGTCAAGCCTCACAACAGCAAAAGACCTACGCCGACCGACGCCGGAGACCTACTCCCACTTATCAACCCGGGCAGCGAGTGTGGCTGTCTACCCGAGACCTGCGGTTCCGACGGAGCTGCAAGAAGCTCCAACCCAGGTACATTGGTCCCTTCAAGGTACAGAGACGTATTAACCCTGTCACCTACCGTCTGTTACTCCCTCGACACTACAGGATAAACCCTACGTTCCACGTCTCCCTGTTGAAACCTGTCCATTATAGCCCGATGTACCCACCAATCGCTCAACAACCTACTACACCACCTTTGGAGGATGAACAGGACACCACCTATACAGTCCACGAGATACTGGAGTCAAGACGGAGACGAGGGGGCATCGAATATCTCGTGGACTGGGAGGGATATGGACCGGAGGAACGGTCCTGGGTCCCTGCTAAGGACATACTAGACCCCGCTCTCAAGGCCACTTTCCACGCTGAACACCCAGATCATCCCGGACCCCGACCCAGAGGAAGACCACCCGGTAGAGGTAGAAGGCCGTCAGGAGCCGGCCCTGGGGAGGGGGATACTGTAAGGGATCGGGGGTTGGCTGGGTCTAGACAGTCTGACACTTCCCCGATCTACAGAGAGGGGGAGTCATCAGACTCGATCTGGTTCACCTGAGTTCTGAGCACACCTGTCCGTAATTAGGGTAGGATATAAGGTGTGCTCAGAAGTTCAGTCGGTGCGAGGTATTGTTCCATTGTGACTTGCTAAGCGTTTTGTTCCGAGAGAGAGAGAGAGTTTGTTGTTTTTGATTACCCGTGTATCCGACCTGTGCCTTGTTGTTTGACTCCCCGAATTGCTTAATCCTCTACTTGTCTACCCCAGTGACTACAGTTCTCTGATCCTGTGCCTGTGACCTCGACTACGACTAAGCCCGCTCCATTGGTACCTCTGCCTGTTTATGCCTGGCCCGGTTTTGACCACAGCCCGCCCGACCACGATTAAGCTATTCCCTTATCTGTACTCTAATAAAGCATCGCTATTCTGCGATTGAATCTTACCACTCTGTCCGAGTATTCATTACAGTTATGTGTCACGACTTCCTCCGAAGCTGCCTCCCGTCCTTGTTCGGGCAGGTTTCGGCGTTCGTCGTCACTGGCCTACTAGCCACTGCCGCTCCATATATCATCATTCCATTTGTCTTGTCTTGTCAATTACACACACCTGGTTCATATCCCCTCATTAGTATATGTATAAGTGTTCCCTCTGCCCCCCTTGTCCTTGTTGGTGATTGTTATTTGTGAGTTGAGTGTAGCTCGGTTGAGCTACCCGTACCTTGTATTTTCCGGGGCTATTGTTCCCCTTGTGCCTGTATTTTGTTGACGCTATCCAGTGTAAACTCTGTATTCTGTGATTTACCCTCCTGCGCCTGACTCCTTCAAATCACACTCTCACATTATGAATCACATTTTCTTCAGTGAGGTGGTTCACATTTGATGTGACATCATGTCCACATTTATGATCCAAAATAGCAAATGAGAACATGACCCACTAGGCACAGATGTCAATTCAACGTCTATTCCACGTTGGTTCAACGTAATTTAATTGAAACAACGTTGATTCAACCAGTGTGTACCCAATGGGGATTAAGTGGCTAAAGAACTTGGAGAAATACATATCAGTATCATAAACTGATGAATCAATTCCAATGACAAGCAATGGTTTTATGGACCTACTTTTAGATCCTAAATGCATTATGAATTATTATTACATGAAGACAAAGTCAATAAACTGAATCAACTGATTGAATACTGAGTTAATGACTTAACTAAATTAATCTAATAGATTAATTGGATGCATTTAAAATCACCAGCGACTCATAGAGATCCAATGTTCTTGAGGCAGTGATTAATTATGCTTGGCATTAAGCTGCAATAAGGGCTTCTGTTGCTATGAGATGAGTGTTCTCCCATGTAGAGGAATGGCCTCCCTTTTAATAGACAGGGCCAGTGCCAGAAAAACTGACTTTTGTTCTTAGGTAATATATGATTTTGGCCGCCATATTGGATTTGGGGCTAAATCCAGGGTGGCCCAAAGCTTAATTGCAGGAGTTGGGGATAGACTAGCATTATCCACTGAGAAACATTTGACTGGACAAAATGACAGTTTTTTGGCACTGCAGGCCCTGGCTATAAGAAAAGGATTTCCAGTTAGCATTATAGGTGGATCATATTGTTTATTCTGCTATGTCCCAGGTAACCCCATTTAGATCTGCACCCTCAGACTTCCAACCAGGGGAACAGAACATGTATACTACCGTTCAAAAGTTTGGGGTCACTTAGAAATGTCCTTGTTTTCGAAAGAAAAGCAATTTTTTTGTCCATTAAGATAACATCGAATTGATCAGAAATACAGTGTAGACATTGTTAATGTTGTAAATGGCTATTGTAGCTGGAAACGGCTGATTTTTTATGGAATATCTATGTAGGCGTACAGAGGCCCATTATCAGCAACCATCAGTCCTGTGTTCCAATGGCACGTTGTGTTTGCTAATCCAAGTTTATCATTTTAAAAGGCTAATTGATCATTAGAAAACCCTTTTGCAATTATGTTAGCACAGCTGAAAACGGTTGTGCTGATTAAAGAAGCAATAAAACTGGCCTTCTTGAGACTAGTTGAGTATCTGGAGCATCAGCAATTGTGGGTTCGATTACAGGCTCGAAATGGCCAGAAACAAATAACTTTCTTCTGAAACTCGTCAGTCTATTCTTGTTCTGAGAAATGAAGGCTATTCCATGCGAGAAATTGCCAAGAAACTGAAGATCTCATACAACGCTGTGTACTACTCCCTTCACAGAACAGCGCAAACTGGCTCTAACCAGAATAGAAAGAGGAGTGGGAGGCCCCGGTGCACAACTGCGCAAGAGGACAAATACATTAGAGTGTCTAGTTTGAGAAGCAGGCACCTCACAGGTCCTCAACTGGCAGCTTCATTAAATAGTACCCGCAAAACACCAGTCTCAACATCAACATTGAAGAGGCGACTCCGGGATGCTGACCTTCTAGGCAGAGTTGCAAAGAAAAAGCTATATCTCAGACTGCCCATCTTACTCTTTTCTTTTTATTAGCCAGTCTGAGATGTGGCTTTTTCTTTGCAACTCTGCCTAGAAGGTCAGCATCCCGGAGTCGCCGCTTCACTGTTGACGTTGAGACTGGTGTTTTGCGGGTACTATTTAATGAAGCTGCCAGTTGAGGACCTGTCTACACTGTAATTTCTGATCAATTTGATGTTATTTTAATGGACAAAATAATTGCTTTTCTTTCGAGAACAAGGACATTTCTAAGTGACCCCAAACTTTTGAACGGTAGTGTACATCAAAATGTGCACATCATGTTGAGTCCAAGTGAGAACTATAACGAATGCCACATCCTCCCGCCCAGCTGTCAGCAATGACTAGAGCAGGGCTAGGCAACCCTGTTCCAGAAGTGCCGCAGGTACTGCAGGATATTGTTCCAACTAGGCACCACACCTGACCAACTGAGGTAATTGATCAGTTCAGTGATTGCCTAAATTCAACACACCTGGTCTTCCAGGTCGGTTAAATCAAAATGATGAGGTGCCTGCGTCACTCCAGGGCCAGGGTTTCCTAACCATGAACTGGAGGTTGGCCGTTTAAAATCCTATATACCAGGGGTATTCAACTCTTACACTATGAGGTCCGGAGCCTGCTGGTTTTCTGTTCTACCTGATAATTAATTGCACACACCTGGTGTTCCAGGTCTAAATAAGTCCCTGATTAGAAGGGAACAATGAAAAAATGCAGTGGAACTGGCTTCGAGGTCCAGAGTTAAGTTTGAAGACTATATACAGTACTGTAGGCTACATGCCGTGCTACAGGGTTTTGTTCACAAGCCAGAAGGGTTTGGAATGTTCCTAAATATTTTTGAAATATTATGTTCGATTACCTGGATGGTTGATCAGCCATTGTTTCAGTTATAAGGGTGTAACACCAACATTTATCATCTAACACAGAAGCAGAGAAGATGTTTAACTAGCCTTCTCTAAACAGGCACTTTTATCCTAACCAGCTAACACCGCTGTTCTATCAACAAATGGTTCTAGAAACTATGAGGAAATCCAAATAAGGTAGTGGCCTTCGTCAACTGCTACAAAGTTATAAACATCAGCTGTTACAGAGTTATAAAACAGTAATAAAGGAATGACAGAAGACAAACGATCATCAGTTCTCAATCACATGAAACAGTAGTAATCACATCAAACAGTAGTCAGGCCAACCACCTGAGATTGACCCGTTTCATTTCCTAAAAGGACCTTTCCAAGTGATGTGGCCTATTTACTACAGTCAAATACAGTCAAACACAGTTGCTATACCATTTATTCCCACATACTAGAGATTTTTCTCAAGGTGTGAATCATTGTTCCTTACCAACACCTCTGGGGGCCAAACATATATCCAAAAATACACACTGGTCCCTCACCCTGAAAGTAGTCTATGGGCCAGGAGAATCTGTAATCCATGGTTCAGTTTTCTTTAAACAGCCACTACAAAGTTTAGCTAACTTTAGCCACCACAACCTAACGATCAAATAAAATCTAATTTTATTTGTCACATGGTTTGTAAGCAACAGCAAAGAAAATAGAGATATAATAGAAAAGTAAAACATGTAATAACAAAAGTAATAATAAATACACAATAAGTAATGATATCTTGGCTATATACATGGACTAACAGTACCGAGTCGATGTGCAGGGGTACGAGGTAATTGAGGTAGATATGTACATATAACTAGGAATAAAGTGACACATAGTGAACAGTAGCAGCAGCGTATGTCATGAGTCAAAAAAGTGAGTGTAAAAATGGGTCAATGCAGATAGTCCGGGTAGCTATTAGGTTAACTATTTAACTAACTATTTTGCAGTCTTATGGCTTGGGGGTAGAAGCTGTTCAGGGACTTGTTCGTTCCAGACTTGGTGCATCGGTACAGCTTGCCATGCAGTAGCAGAGAGAACAGTCTATGACTTGGGTGGCTGGAGTCTTTGACAATTTTTTGGGCCTTCCTCTGACACTGTCTGGTATAGAGGTCCTGGATGGCAGGGAGGTTGGCCCCAGTGATGTACTGGGCCGTACACACTACCCTCTGTAGCGCCTTGCGGTTGGATGGCAAGCAGTTGCCATACCAAGCGGTGATGCAGCCAGTCAAGATGCTCTCAGTGGTGCAGCTGTATAACATTTTGAGGATCTGAGGGCCCTTGACAAATCTTTTCAGCCTCCTGGGGGGGAAGAGGCATTGTCGTGCCCTCTTCACAACTATGTTGGTGTGTGTGGACCATGATAGATCCTTAGTGATGTGGACACTGAGGAACTTGAAGCTCTCGACCCACTCCACTACAGCCCCGTCGATGTGAATGGGGCCATGCTCGACCTTCTGTTTCCTGTAGTCTACAATCAGCTCCTTTGTCTTGCTGACGTTGAGAGAGAGGTTGTTGTCCTGGCACCACACTGCCAGGTCTCTGACCTCCTCTCTATAGGCTGTCTCATTGTAGTCGGTGATCAGGCCTACCACTGTCGTGTAATCGGCAAACTTAATGATGGTGTTGGAGTCATGCGCGGCCACGCAGTCGTGGGTGAACAGGGAGTACAGGTGGGGACTAAGCACGCACCCCTGAGGGTCCCCCGTGTTGAGTGTCAGCGTGGCAGATGTGTTGATGCCTACCCTCACCACCTGGGGGTGGCCTGTCAGGAAGTCAAGGATCCAGTTGCAGAGGGATGTGTTCAGTCCCAGGGTCCTTCGCTTGGTGATGAGCTTAGAAGGCACTATGCAGTTGAACGTTGAGCTGTAGTCAATGAACAGCATTCTCACATACAATGGCCTTCAGAAAGTGTTCACACCCCTTTACTTTTTCCACATTACAGCCTGAATGTAAAATGTGTTAAATTAAGATTTTGTGCCACTGATCTACACAGAATACCCCACAATGTCAAAGGGGAATTTTGTTTTCAGAAATGTTTACAAATTAATAACAAATATAAAGCTGAAATGTCTTGAGCCCCTTTGTTATGGCAAGCCTAAATACATTAATGAGTACAAATTGGCTTAACAAGTCACATAATAAGTTGCATGGACTCACTCTGTGTTCAATAATAATGGTGTACATGATTTTTGAATGACTACCCCATCTCTGTACCCCACACATCCAATTATCTGTATGGTCCCTCAGTCGAGTAGTGAATTTCAAACACAGATTCAACCACAAAGACCAGGGAGGTTGTCCATGCCTCACAAAGAAGGGCACATATTGGTAGATGGGTAAAAAATAAATAAAGCTGACACTGAATATCCCTTTGAGCATGGTGAAGTTATTAATTACGCTTTGGATAGTGTATCAATACACCCAGTCGCTACAAAGATACAGGCGTCCTTCCTCAGTTGCCAGAGAGGAAGGAAACCGCTCACGGATTTCACCACGAGGCCAATGGTGATTTTAAAACAGTTAGAGTTGAATGGCTGTGATAGGAGAAAACTGAGGATGGATCAACAACATTGTAGTTACTCCACAGTACTAAATGACAGAGTGAAAAGAAGGAAGTCTGTACAGAATAAAAATATTCCAAAACATCTTGACTGTTTGCAATAAGGCACTAACGTAATACTGCAAAAGGTGTGGCGAAGGAATTAGCTTTTTGTCCTGAACACAAAGCATTATGTTTGGGGCAAATCCAACACATCACTGTAGGTGTTCATCTTATCCAGGTGGAAAAGGGCAATGTGGAGTGCAATAGAGATTGCGCCATCCATGGATCTGTTGGGGCGGTATGTGAATTGAAATTGGTCCAGGGTGTCTGGGATGATGGTGTTGATGTGAGCCATAACCAGCCTTTCAAAGAATTTCATGGCTACAGATGTGAGTGCTACGGGGCGATAGTCATTTAGACAGGTTTCCTTGGCGCTCTTGGGCACAGGGACAATGGTGGTCTGCTTGAAACATGTAGGTATTATAGACTGGGTCAGGGAGAGGTTGAAAATGTCAGTGAAGACACTTTCCAGCTGGTCAGTGCATGTGCTGAGTACGCGTCCTGGTAATCAGCCTGGCCATGCGGCCTTGTGAATATTAACCTGTTTAAATGTCTTACTCACATCGGCTACGGCGAGCATGATCACACAGTCATCCGGAACAGCTGGTGCTCTCATACATGGTTCAGTGTTGCTTGCCTAAATGCGGCTGGGTTTCACTTTGTAATCCGTGATAATTTGCAAGCCCTGCCACATCCGACGAGCGTCAGAGCCGGTGTAGTAGGATTCGATCTTAGTCCTGTATTGACGCTTTGCCTGTTTGATGGTTCATCGGAGGGCGTAGCGGGATTTCTTGGAAGTGTCTGGATTAGTGTCCCGCTCCTTGAAAGCGGCAGCTCTAGCCTATAGCTCAGTACAGATGTTGCCTGTAATCCATGGCTAATGGTTGGGCTATGTATCAATGGAAGTGATGGGGCATGTGATCATTATTATATTTATTTTTTTATGGCCAAATGACCTTTAAGTAACATCAAACCAAATATGGAGTTGATTTGAATTGATTTCAGATGATTTTGACATTATTATTTTTTTACATGTTCACATGCCCCCATTACTTCCATTGATTGTTAGCTTGTGGTGGCTACGGTTAGCTGAAGTTCGTAGGGCACTTCAAGGGCACCATTTTTCTAGGTCACCACCAAAATTGCACTGTACTGGTCATTTCATGACACTCCCATGACACTGAGTGGAAGTTGATGTTTCCCCTCAAGTCCTACCCTTCAGAAGTGTTTAACTACCTACAAATGGCATTTCATCCTAAACTTCAGGCAGGGAGAGTTGGTCTGAGCCTTTGAATTGTACAGATTTTTTGTGCCTAAGGAATACATTTGACAGACACCCCCACTTTTACACCCCACTCTTGTCACACACACACACAATTGGTAATTGATTGTGTCTCAGAGTCAATTCATGGACTCAATTGTAAATGTAATTGGCAGAGGTGTGGACTCGAGTCATGTGACTTGGACTCGAGTCAGACTCGAGTCATGAATTTGATGACTTCAGACTCGACTCGACAAAATGTACAAAGACTTGCAACTCGACTTGGACTTTAACATCAATGACTCGTGACTTCACTTGGACTTGCGCCTTATGACTCGAGAAGACTTGCTACTTCCCATGAAAACTGGGGAAAAAAATTTTCACACGGCCGCGCCGCTCTCCGTTTATCTGCATCTGTGAAAAAAATGTGCACCATCCACCTGTATGCATACAGAGAGCGCGCGCTGCCTGCACGTTATCCAATCACTGTAGTCCCACGTTGTTTTGATTCGACAGCATCTAAGCAGGCACATTGCAAGACAACCAATGAAGCACATCAAGCAACAACGCGCCAGTTGTCAAAATGATACCAAAGATAGTTTGGTTTGGCTATAAAAATTACGAGGTAGTCGACAAAAAACGAGTTGCAATCTGCAAAACATGCGGATCGAAGATTACAGACGGAGCTGCCACAACGTCCAACTTTGTTCGACACCTGAAGTTGCACAAAGAAAGGTAAGTTTTGAACGAATGCTACGCACCTTATCGGATGTACCGTAACTTACTAGCTAGCTGCTGCATATTTACTGTATCAACGAGACAAACGCACGTCTCCCTTGCTGGTTCATGCTTACAAAAATATGGATTTTTGAACTGCTATTATATGGACATTCTAAAACGCTTTCGTGAAAAACGCTTAACGTTCTTTAATGTACTAAGACAGTGTTATTAAAAGACCAAACTCTGTAAATATCATATTAATAAAGTATACTATGTACAAAACATCAGATGAGCCCAGAATATGAACGCAAACACGTTTAATAACACGTTGCGTTTTCCTCCCATAGAAAACTATTATAAGAAAAGGCTTAACGTGTCTTAATATACTGAGACAGTAATATTAAAAGACCAAACTATAAATATCATATTAATAAAGTATACTAAATGTACAAAACATCAGATGAGGCCAGAATATGAACGCAAACACGTTTAACAACACGTTAAGTGTTTTCCTCCCATAGAAAACCATTATAAGAAAAGGCTTAACATGTCTTATGTAGGCTACTATGTATTCTGGGCTCATCTGATGTTTTGTACATAGTATGCTTTATTAATATGATATTTGCAGAGTTTGGTCTTATAATATTACTGTCTTAGTATATTAAGCATTAAGCAACGTTAAGCGTTTTTCACGTTAAGCGTTTTAGAATTCAGTTTCAGAGTTGCTGGTGTGCTGCCTCATTGAGGTCGTTTATGTAATTTTGGTTAATCACAACTAAGCTGAACTGTCGCTGAAGACAAAATATCACAATTAAACAATGAATGCACCCCCTTTCACAACTCGGATGTAGTTGGTGCATCCCTAAACCCATCCAAGTACAACAGGAAACATAGTAAGACGTATACATTGTAAAGAGGAAAATGATAACACAGTCACAGTAGATCCACCATTAGCCTTCCCTTTTCATATCATGCCCAAACAGCAGACAGCGCATGGACAGAGTGCTACCGTAGTCTACAGTAGGTCTGTGAGGCAGCGCACCACTGGGATATATACAGTATATAATAAAATAATAACGATTATAGTAGTAATGTTCAGAGATGCAATAGATTATTATAGTGCAGTTCTTAACTAATGGGAATATTGTTTAGCTTATTTTTGGTTTAATTTGGTTTACTTTAGTTATTTAATTTATTCAATTATTTTGTTTTTCTATACTTTTCATGCCAACTTGCCATGGCCCCCCTAGAACCCCCTCGCGGCACCCAAGGGTCCCCGTCCCCACTTTGAAAACCACTGCTATAAAGCATATGACTTCAGTTTCTTGAGGGAAAGGGCTTTCTTATGAATTTTGAAGCAGTGAAAATATTCTTAATATTGCATACACTGACACTGAAATGTATTATCGTAAACCGTAGTGTACAATAGGCAATGAATATTAACACAACAACATTGATATGAGTAAAGAGTAGTTTCAAATACAACATGTGTGGCTGTAAAGGATTTTCTGACATCTGTTTCATATTCTTCTCTGTTACAGGTATGAAGAATACCAGATGAACAAAATCATCGTAGATGAACCACAACAGCCTTCAATCTCACAATTCCTTTACACTCGTGTAGGGCGTTACAGCCTGACCCACCCACAGCAGAAGGCCATCTCCAATGCGATACTGTCTGACTTGATTATTGATTGCAATTTCCCTCTGTCTATTGTGGAAAATAAGAGCTTTCGTCACTTTCTGGCTGTGCTGGACAGCAAGTATACCCCAGTATGTCGCCGAACGCTGACCACAAAAACAGAGAGCCTTGCTGAGGAGAGACGGTCAAAGTTAAAAACTCAATTGAGCAACACTGACCATGTTTCAGTCACTGTGGACATTTGGTCTGATCGAAAGATGAGGGGATTCCTTGGTGTCACTGTGCACTGGATGGAGCGAGATGCAGAGAGGGTACAGCTAAAGACTAATCTCTTGGCCTGCAACCGCTTCAAAGGCTCTCACACAGCAGAGCGAATCTGTGACCAATTTGAGGCAATATGTGATGAATACAACATCAAAGCTAAATTGGACTATATAATTAGTGACAATGCTGCTAACATGCGCAAGGCATTTACAGTCTGCTTCCCCAGCGAACAGGAGGAAGATGAAGATGCTGGAGATAATCTTGATGATCCTGAGCTATGGCATGACTTAACCCAAGAAGACCAGCAAACCGTCGATGCTGCTATGGCAAAGAAACAGCGCCTGCAGTGTTTTGCACACACATTGCAGCTGGTTGTGGGAGACGGTTTGAAAGAAACAAAAGCGGCATGTCCTTCTCTCTCCAAGTTATCAAAACTTAGCTCCCTGCTCCACACAAGCACAACGTTTAAAGACATCTTCGATGGTGAATTTGGGGAGCACAGAGGCATCCCTGCTGCAGTGAGCACGAGGTGGAATTCCACACTGCGGCAGGTAAAAGCAGTCCTTCATTGTGATCAGCAAAAGCTCTGCGCAGTTCTTGAGAAGGCCGGGCATAAAGAACTGTCATTCACACCACGAGAGTGGAATCTGCTGAAGGAGTTGGTGGACATCTTAAAACCGTTCGGAGAAGCAACTGATTTGACACAGGGGGAGAAAGTCATTACAATCAGTGCAGTTGTTCCATCCATCTTGTCCCTCAATCACCATCTTGAGAAGCTGAAGCCTCAAGTTCGTTTCCTGAGTGGCCTGGTCAGAGGTCTGCAGGCATCCCTGAAAAAAAGATTTCTTGGGATCTTCATTAATGTAAAAATGGCCCAGTCTCAAGAAGGGATCACTGCCCCCTTTTCAGACACAGTCTACCTGAAAGCAGCTGCCTTGGATCCAGCCTTTTGTCTGCTGTGGATTGAGCCCCATGTGCTGGTCAACCGTGACATCAAGGCAGAGGTGGCACAACGAGTTAAAGGTAAATATTATTGACTTGCAATGCAACTTAAATGCAACGTACAATAATTTGATCTTAATCTGATATAGGATCTAATGTGATATTAATCTGACTTTAACAATAATAAAAAATTTCAGTCTTGAACAGTATCATCAACATCAGAAATAAGGGCTCTTTTGTTTCTGCTGTTGTGACACGTTTTTATTTTTATTTTTAGAATTGATCCTGCAAGATGCTGCAGAGACAGAGCAGCCTGTGCCGGTGCCTGCTGAAGAAGAACTAGAGGACATGGAAGGAGAAGGGCTGTTTGCTGCATACCATAAGAGGCAGAAAAGGGATGTTGGGACCCCACCAGCAGTACAGCTAAGTCACTACATTGACATGGCAGAAGGACAGAATGCCCTTTTGTTCTGGGCACTGAACAGTAAGACTCTTCCTTCACTCTTTCAAGTAGCCATCCGAGTCTTGGCAGTGCCTGCTTCTAGTGCTCCAGTGGAGCGAGTTTTCAGCCATGGTGGCATCATTCTGCGTCCCCATCGTGCACAAATGACTGACAGACTTTTGGCCAATTTGATCTTTTGCAAATGCAATGCAGTATAGGGGCCTCCCTCCACCTGTCCACAGCACGCATGCGCGCACACACACTCACTCTCTGCTCATCACCTGTCCACACAGCTCTCTCTCTCCTGTGGTAGGAGTTTCACATGGAGTAAGATCTGTTCATTTGCAGTGCAGGTTCCCACACTGTTTTTACTTCCAGAGCTTTGGTGTTTGTCCTTCCCCGTAAACCATTTTCTCTCTCTCTCTCTCTCTCTCTCTCTCTCTCTCTCTCTCTCTCTCTCTCTCTCTCTCTCTCTCTCTCTGCATTGTTCTAGTGCAATATGCTGTTCAAATACAAGCATTTTTTTTGTGAAAATTAAATGTTATGTTTTTTGCTGTATTTGATTAATGTTATTGTATAAAAAGGTTTAAATAAATACAAATCTTACAGACATACATGATTTGTATACATTTTATTTCTGTGGTAAGAGGACTTGAAATGACTCGAAACTAAAATGGTAGGACTTTGGACTCGACTTGAGACTTGATGGCTTTGACTTTTGACTCAACTTGGGACTTGCCTCATCTTTGACTCGACTTGACTCGGGACTCGAGGGCAAAGACTTGAGACTTACTTGTGACTTGCATAACAATGACTTTGTCCCACCTCTGGTAATTGGCCTCCATGGATAAATTCAATAAGGTAAACTAGAAGGACATTAGAAATAGTATACTAAAATGATGGTGTATCCGACTTCTCTCAATTGTTTTATATGACATGAACAGATATGCTTGTCAGTCAAACTGAAATAGCATAACCTAATTTAAACCGAGAAAAGTGACATTACGTTGGAAACTTCCCTAATTACAAAGACACGTGATCACATTGACAGAGAATTGTATGCGCTCTGATTGTGTCCTTCCGCTGCCAACAAAAGAACTAGCCGACTACAAAAAACGTAAATTGCCAATACACTGACTACGACATAAAACTTTTGCAAATAAATAGCTATTCTGAGAATCAACAATGATTTATTTGATAGGAAGAAACTGTTTTTGATTTCGCTCTAGAACTATATATTTGCGGCGGTAGGATATTTCTTTTAAAAACCTAGCCTGCTCTACATATTTTCCTCGGTTGGAAGCCATGATGGGAGCTTGAGAATTCAGCTGGAGAGAAACGCGAAAAGAAGATGAACCCCGGGACATAGCAATCTGTCAAACGAATCTGTGCATATATTTGATTCCTGTATAGCCAATATAAATGCACGGTGGAGCCTGTCACTTTTTCGGGTGTATTTTGGCTAACAATCGACGACAATGTTGATTCGCTAGGAGGTTTTGGGATAATAAAAAAAAAAGGGGGGTAACGTTAGCTAGGTAGTTACAGTAGCTTGCTAGCTACGAGTGGATACTGTTGCTGTGCTTTCCCAGGGTAACGTTAGTCTTCAAATTCGAGCGTCGGAGAGTTTTCTCTCCTCGCTGTCCGGTCAATCACGGCGGCTACGGTAGATCAAGAGGTTCGGACCGTCTCTTATACCATATGGTTAGGCGGGAGGAGAATTGTATGTCTTTTTCAGGGAGGATTTGCAAACAAATTCCAGGATTGGGAAAGTTGGGCCTGCGCGGAGGAGCAGAGCAAGGCCCGTCTTTATGATCCAGAGAAGAAGACATTCTATCTAGCTAGTTAATCCTACTCACAACGACTACCACTGCTAGCTTGTCATTGCGAGACAGGAGCTGCAAAATCAAAAGCGCAAAGGGCGATTGAGAGGCAAAGCAACGATACTTTTTCGTAATTTTACAACCATAAAGAGACTCCTGTCACTAAGTTAGCTACAATGGCTGCGAAGATAAAAGAAATGGTCAGCCGGAACAAAAGGAGATACCAGGAGGATGGGTTCGACTTGGACTTAACGTGTATCCTTTTCTTAAATAACTAACGTTAGTTTATCATACAGTAAACTAGTCACGTGAGTATGCATATTGTATCAATTCAATAGCAATGATTGCTAGCTAACTAATGTTTTTGATAAGACGGGAAAGCATGTTTTGAAATATGGTGGATCTGTCAAATGAGCACGTATAAGTCTCTGAAGCTAGTATGACATCCAGTAACTAGCGAACGTTAGCTAGTTACTCAAACTCGTTATTTACATTTTAGTCATTTAGCAGACGCTCTTATCCGTCTAGTTAGCCCCACTTGCTAGCTAGTTAACAGCTAGCTACCAAGTTGTCATTATCAGGTACAGTGCCTTCAGAAATTATTCACACCCCTTGACTTCTTCCACATTTTGTTATTACAGCCTGAATAAAAAACATTTATTACATTGAGATTGTCACTGGCCTACACACAATACCCCATAATGTCAAAGTGGAATTATGTTTTTAGAAATGTTTACAAATTTAATAAAAAATGAAAAGCTGAAATGTCTTGAGTCAATAAGTATTCAACCCATTGTAATGGCAAGCCTAAATAGTTTCAGGAGTATACATTTTCATAACAAGTCACGTAAGTTGCAAGGACTCCCTCTATGTGCACTAATAGTGTTTTTTTAATGACTACCTCATCTCTGTACCCCACACATACAATTATCTGTAAGGTCACTCAGTCGAGCAGTACATTTCAAACACAGATTCCACCACAAAGACCAGGGATGTTTTCCAATGCCTTGCAAAGAAGGACATCTATTGGTAGATGGGTACACATAAAAAAGCAGACATTGAATATCCATCCCTTTTGAGCATGGTGAAGTAATTACACTTTGGATGGTGTATCAATACACCCAGTCACCACAAAGATACAGGTGTCCTTCCTAACCCGGTTGCCCAAAAGGAAGGAAACCGCTCAGGGATTTCACCATAAGGCCAATGTTTAATGGCTGTGATAGGAGAAAGCGGAGGATGGTTCAACAACGTAGTTATTCCACAATACCAACCGAAATGACAGGGTGGTAAGAAGGAAAGCCTGTACAGAATATACATATTCCAAAACATATGCATCCTGTTTGCAATAAGGCACTAAAGTAAAATGGCAAAAAATGTGGCAAAGAAATGAAATCTGTCCTGAATACAAAGCGTTACGTTTGGGGCAAATCCAACACAACGCATTAGTGGTACTCAGTGATATTTCCAAGCATGGTGGTGGCTGCATCATGTTATGGGTATGCTTGTCATCGGCAAGGAGTTTTTTTTGTTGTTGATAAAAATAAAAGGAATAGAGCTAAGCACAGGCAAAATCCTAGAGGAAAACCTGGTTGTCTGCTTCCCAACAGACACTGGGAGACAAATTCACCTTTCAGCCGAACAATAACCTATAACACAATGCCAAATATACATTGGAGTTGCTTACCAAGACAACATTGAATGTTCCTGAGTGGCCTAGTTACAGTTTTGATGTAAGTCGGCTTGAAAATCTTTGGAAAGACTTGGAAGTGGCTGTCTAGCAATGATCAACAACCAACTTGACAGAGCTTGAAGAATTTAAAAAATAATAATGTGCAAATATTGTACAATCCAGGTTTGCAAAGCTCTTGGAAAGTACCTAGAAAGACTAAACTGTAATTGCTGGCAAAAGTAATTCTAACATGTATTGACTCATGGGTGTGAATACTTATGTAAATTAGATTTCTGTATTTCATTTTTTCAATACATTTGCAAAAATGTCTAAAAACATGTTTTCACTTTGGCATTATGGGGTATTGCGTGAAAGAAATATATACATTTTATCAATTTTGAATTCTGTCTGTAACACAACAAAATGTGGAATAAGTTAAGGAGTATAAATACTTTCTGAAGTCACTAAGTTGTGTTAGAAGTAACATTAGCCAACACATTATTTGACCAATTTAGCTTGCTAGCTAGTTTCAGGTTAGCAGCCAGTCAATATTACACTAAACGTTGTTGGCTACAATATGTTCATGTAGACATGACTACTTCTTTGCCATTAGATAGCTAATGTTAGCCAACCTTCTGTAATCTAAACTAACATTTGGTTTGCTTGCTACAGTAAAACTTGACTTATTTGACAGTGCATGGAAGCTGGTTTGCTGCTGTATCAGTGTTTTCTTATCTTAGATGACATGAGGCATAATTCTAGCTACCTAGCAAACTATCTAACCCAGGTTCCCTTAGGGTATAGGTAACATATCTGGCAACCTTGGTTAAAAACCATTTGAAGAAAACTAGCTAATGCCAAAAGAGCCTAAATTCAGTTCATGTTATCTTTATGCAAATTATTAATTCAATATGCCAATTTTCGATGTCTAACTTTCCAATGAATCACTATATACTTTTTACAAATAACATTCACACTGATGCAGCACTGCCTGAAAATTCTTAAATTGAGAAGATCTAATGCAAATAAAGTCAAAATGGAATCTGCATGATTGGATATTGTTAATTTATTGAGGTTAACTTCAGAACATGCTCATGTATTCTGTCAAGTGATGTTTGTGATCTAGGCCTATATCGATTTTGTTAACCCATAGTATGCTGGTGATGAGATTGGTAGTCCCTTGCAGCACATCTCAGACCTGGCTAACCTGGCTCTGATATTGAAGACAAGTTTATGGGAGTGCACCATACGGGTGTGTTCTTGGAATAGGTTCGGGACTGTAAAATGCTGTAGCAGAGTAACGACTGGTGAAGCCTGGCTTACAAGCCAACATCAGAAGTCAAGTTATCGTCTGCTACCTGGTTGTGTTTTTTTAATGGATGTATTTTAAGGTGTTTTGACACTATTGAAACAGGCAAATGGGGGAGAGATGGTGGGAAGGGTGGACACGGATTGTGTTAATTCTATAGTTTTCTCTGACATGAGTAATGTGCACAATGTTTATTTGTAGCAGTTTTCTGTGCACTTTGCCATAAATCTAGGGACTGTAATGGCCTGTACACTCCTTTTTATCTATGGTGTGGTAGGAAGGTGTTCACCCTAATGGCAATACCTGTGACGGTTTAGTGAGGCATTTGTTCAGTTACTTGTGTGCCTGAGCAAATCAAAACAACTTGTCTCACAGTCTGTTTGAAACCACTGGTTGTGGTAGGCTATGCAGTATTATAATGTAGAGACCATATTGATGTACAGTACCATTCAAAAGTTTGCACAGCTACTCATTCAAGGGTTTTTCTTTATTTGTACTATTTTCTACATTGTAGAATAAGAGTGAAGACATCAAAACAATGAAATAACACATATGGAATCATGTAGTAACCAAAAAAGTGTTAAACAAATCAAAATATATTTTAGATTCTTCAAAGTAGCCACCCTTTGCCTTGATGACAGCTTTGCACACTCTTGGCATTCTCTCGACCAGCTTGATGAGGAATGCTTTTCCAACTGTCTTGAAGGAGTTCCCACATATGCTGAGCACTTTTTGGTTGCTTTTCCTTCACTCTGCGGTCCAACTCATCCCAAACCATCTCAATTGGGTTGAGGTCGGGTGATTGTGGAGGCCAGGTCATCTGATGCAGCACTCCATCACTCTCCTTGGTCAAATAGCCCTTAAAACAGCCTGGATGTGTGTTTTGGGTCATTGTCCTGTTGAAAAACAAATGATAGTCTCACTAAGCGCAAACCAGATGGGATGGTGTATCGCTGCAGAATGCTGTGGTAGCCATGCTAGTTAAGTTTGCCTTGAATTCTATATGAATCACAGACAGTGTCACCAGCAAAGCACCATCACACCTCCTCCTCCATGCTTCACGGTTGGAACCATACATGCGGAGATCATCCGTTCACCTACTCTGTGTCACACAAAGACACGGCGGTTGGAACCAAAAATCTCAAATTTGTACTCATCAGACCAAAGGACAGATTTCCACCGGTCTAATGTCCATTGCTCGTGTTTCTTGGCCCAAGCAAGTCTCTTCTTCATATTGGTGTCCTTTAGTAGTGGTTTCTTTGCAGCAATTCGACCATGAAGGCCTGATTCACGCAGTCTCCTCTGAACAGTTGATGTTGAGATGTGTCTGTTACTTGAACTCTGTGAAGAATGTATTTGGGCTGCAATTTCTGAGGCTGGTAACTCTAATGAACTTATCCTCTGCAGCAGAGGTAACTCTGGGTCTTCCTTTCCTGTGGCGGTCCTCATAAGAGCCAGTTTCATCATAGTGCTTGATGGTTCTTGCTTTACTTTTCTATCTTGTTTTAAAATTGATACATGTGACCAATTACTAATATGAAAACTGGTCACTGTCTGAGCATTAAGCTTACCCCACATTGAAAGTGTCAAATGCCACTATTCTGTTTTGAATGGACACAACTCACTGGAGAAAGGCATTTATGTAAATAAAACTCAGTTTGTCATTATTCCCTGCCCCCTTTTCAGTTGTTGAAACCACTGATTAATGGATAACAGGCTAATCGTGTAAAGATGGTGTTATTGAGATATTGATATCAGATTTGTCAGCTTCTGCAGGATTTTCTGCTTGTGAGATGGACGCGAGAGGAGTGTGTCATTCAACCTCAGTGATTCCTCTCTGTTGATGATGAGCAGCAGCCAATCAGCGTGAGTCCCCTCTCTGCTTATCTAAATTCAGGCTCTTTAACTTATTTTTTATCGAATTTGGCATGGTGTCTTAAAACAATATGGGCTCTTTGCAGTTATGTAATGCAGTAGGGATGCACATTTCGGTTAACCAGTCAATAAACAAACAAAAAACAATTGAAACAGGAAAATGACGTGACCAACAGAAAATACTATGCGTGCATATAAGGAACTGACATATTTCATTACGAGCTTAATGAAAATAGGCAACAATAGCAAGCCCTTCGTCTTACAGTCTAAAGGCTATAGGCTATTATTGAACATTCAACAGCTGTAGTGAAGCATTTAATACAACTTTATTTTCAAACATTTGCCAAAATGCAATTCGCGGGAACACCGTTCTATACAGCGCACCTAATGCGAGAGGTTCCATATGTGACGGAGATGAACATCTCCATTAGAAACTTAAAAAGAGGGGGAATCTAATAGCAACAACTAGGATGGGTTGCTAATATGATTATGATTGTGCCTTTGGCTTCTGGACAAAGAAAGAAAGTTATGAAAAACAATAGAACAGGAGAGAAATGCTGGTTAATGGCATGAGGAAGTCTTAATAAATAATTGCCTCCATGTTTCTATGGTTGGATTTTGGCTAGGCTAATTTGAAGCAAGGTAAGACATTCCTCATTATTTGAAGTAAAGTAAAATTTTCAGGTTTCAAACAATTATACTGCCTTAAGCTCACATTGCAAAGCGGTGGGTGACAAGCTGATAGGCTGCCTACCGTTGACTATAGCCTATGCACGCAAATGGGAGGCGCACTGAGATTGAGAAATAAAAATAGTGCCTCTTTTTAATTGTGGCCATCAAAACAGTTTTTTAAACACGCGATTGCATTTAGAATAATTTGTTGCATAATGACTGTGCTTATAAAAGCATGTTTAATTCCAGTACCAGCTTTTTTTAAGGGTCTGCTCTCGCATTGTCTGACAGGTGATAGGCCATTCCGCTCCTCAAACTAGGCTCTGTATGCTGTGCATGTGTGATAAGATACATGACGACTAACGAAAATACACACACCAATTGAATTCCACAAAATTATTCAAATGAACATATAGACCGATAAGCATGACCGTTCAAATGTATTTTCGGCAGCTAACCGATTAATGGTTAATGGTTAACCGTTAACCATTAACATCCCTATAATGCAGTATCGGAGTTCTGGGAATAATCCTTAGAATAGAGCACCAGTGATCTTGTATCAGAAATGCTGCCTGAGTCCCCATCTCTAACCCACCACCTTTCCATAGCACTCTTTCTTTCCTGCTCTCTTCCCCACATTCTCTCCTCTACTCTTACCCACCCTTCCCATATCATTCGCTCTCTCTTGCCTACTCCTCTCATTTTCTCTTTTCAACTCTCTCCCCCTCTACTCTCTCTTTTTTTCTGGTGCCCAGCCGTGGAGTTAGCTAGAGCACAGAGCTGAGGCAGGACAGCTGAAAAGACCAGAGAGAAAAGGTGTGCCTGAAATGTCCGGCTTTTAGAGGACCTTCCATCGGGGGTCCTGCATGTGCGTTTCCTCCCAGCTGCAGAATGCCGAGCCCGCTGTGCCCTGGGTTGTAGCTCCCCTGGGAGCTCTGGAACTTTTTAAAAACACTTAAAATAGTCTGAGTGGAATGATTTTGCCAGTAGGACCAAAGGCAGAGGCGGAGGTTGTAACCCATTATGTGGTATAGAACGGCCTGCATTTGGTTCCTAATTAGGTCTTTGAGGCATTAATGGAAATTATTATGTTCCTGTACGTAATAGACAGGCTCATATGCTGAAGGCCACAGGGAAGTAGCTTGGCATTATGCAAATACTTTAATAAAATCGCTGCTGTGTTTTATTGAATTAATGCAATGTATTGTGTTCCTCTTGAATTTTAATGGCATACCTGGAATTTGGTAGGAACTGCACCTATCTGACATAAGTACTCTCTTTTTAAGGGCATCATATTCTTGCTAGTTTCGTTCGAATTTTGGTCAAGTTACATTGGATCTTGGCAAATGTGTTCATCACATCTACAGATACTGCCATAGTACTGTGTGTTTGTGTGCATGCATTATGCAGAAATTAGATGCAGTTAGAGGGAGTCAAGTCTTCACCTTTCTCACCAGAGTCGTCAGTGGCGTGTCAAATCTTGGACACCAGTTTTACAATTATTTGCTCCAAAAATGATTTGCTCCAAAATAACTTATTCTAGAAGAAAACAGGCGTATTCCATTACAGCTGTTCAACCTTTCTATTTCTGACACTGTGACACAGGAACTGTACAAAAGGGTGCCCTTTCGTCAGTGGTTAAAGTGCAAAATCCCACAGCTTATGTAGGCAGACAGGCTTCAGAATGGCAGTTACAGGTAGGAGTTGAGAAGATGTGCAAGTCAATTCAATAATGTTTTGAGAGATATGACATTGAAGTTGATATGGACATGATCACACATAATATGGTTGACATTTGTCCTCCAGACAGAAATTAGTAGAGTAGTTTAACGTACACTACCTGTCAAATGTTTTGACCGGTAGTGTACACCTACTCATTCAAGGGTTTTTCTTTATTTGTACTATTTTCTACATTGTAGAATAATAGTGAATACATCAAAACTATGAAATAACACATGGAATAATGTAGTAACCAAAAAAGTGTTAAACAAATCAAAATATATTTTATATTTGAGATTCTTCAAATAGCCACCCTTTGCATTGATGACAGCTTTGCACACTTTTGGCATGAGGAATGAATTTCCAACAGTCTTGAAAGAGTTTCCACATATGCTGAGCACTTGTTGGCTGCTTTTCCTTCACTCTGCGGTCCGACTCATCCCAAACCATCATCATTTGGTTGAGGTTGGGGGATTGTGGAGGCCAGGTCATCTGATGCAGCACTCCATCACTCTCCTTCTTGGTAAAATAGCCCTTACACAGCCTGGAGGTGTGTTGGGTCATTGTCCTGTTGAAAAACAAATGATAGTCCCACTAAGCCCAAACCAGATGGGATGGCGTGTCGCTGCAGAATGTTGTGGTAGCCATGCTGGTTAAGTGTGCCTTGAATTCTAAATACATCACTGACAGTGTCACCAGCAAAGCACCCCCACACCATAACACCTCCTCCTCCATGCTTTACAGTGGGAAATACACATTCAGAGATCATCCATTCATCCACACCGTGTCTTTTGGTTGGAACCAAATATCTCACATATGGACTCCAGACCAAAGGGCAAATTTCCACTAGTCTAATGTCCATTGCTCGTGTTTCTTGGCCCAAGCAAGTCTCTTCTCCTTATTGGTGTCCTTCAGTAGTGGTTTCTTTGCAGCAATTCAACCATGAAGGCCTGATTCACACAGTCTCCTCTGAACAGTTGATGTTGAGATGTGTCTGTTACTTGAACTCTGTGAAGCATTTATTTGGGCTGCAATTTCTGAGGCTGGTAACTTTAATGAACTTATCCTCTGCAGCAGAGGTAACTGGGTCTTCCATTCCTGTGGCGGTCCTCATGAGAGCCAGTTTCATCATAGCGCTTGATGGTTTTTGCGACTGCACTTCAAGAAACTTTCAAAGTTTTTGAATTGTTCCGTATTGACTGACTTTCATGTCTTAAAGTAATGACGGACTGTCGTTTCTCTCTGCTTATTTGAGCTGTTCTTGCCATAATATGGACTTGGTCTTTTACCAAATAGGGCTATCTTCTAAAATGCATTACCTAGGTTGAGGAATATAATATGCCGCTAGTAAGCCATGTAATTGGTTAATCTAACAGCTAATAACTTCGTAGTATACCCAATTATGTCTAGGCCTATGCAATCATTGCAGATGCGACTTTGGGAAACCCTGCTTTAGGCTACTGTTTGACCAAGTTGTGCTTTTAGCCACCCCAAAATAGAATGTTTTGAGTGAAGTAACCAGATAGAATTTGCGGCTCGCGCCGATGTGACCAAATAAAAATTTAACTTGACAATTCAAGTCAAAGGATGGCAAAATGTGACCACCCTGGAGCCCTGTTCGTCGCTGAAGTCACCTCATCAGTGTGTTTCACTGTTCTTCCCCATGAACCCCATAACCAATTCTCATTTATCCCAACAAAATACTTTTCTTGTCCGTCAAGCATGGTCCTCATTACCCTTACATTTGATCTGTTAAATATTCCATGTGATTCGGCTGGGGCTGCAGGAGAGTTAAGCCCAACATCTGCGACGATCTCAATATAACTAGGGCTCTATAAATACATGCAGGTCAAGCTGTGTAAATTCTCCTAGTGTACCCACATGTGGGCCCCGCTTGATTAGGAGTGCTCCGGTCCTCTCGGCCTCTCTCTCGCCCTCACACAGCCAACGCCATCTGTTATACTAGTGATCACAACCCTTCTGCCCTGCACTGTACTTTCCCTTTCTGTACATTACTGCACAATGACACCCACATGGTGATACAAACGTCATGATGATCTTCCTCAGACATTTTATTGTGATAGGATTGCCTCGTAAGCTTGAGATTTTGGTATTGTATGAGTTATACTGTGCATTCGGAAAGTATTCAGACCCCTTGACTTTATCCACATTTTGTTACGTTTCAGCCTTATTCTCAAATGGATTAAATTGTGTTTTTCTTCTCCTCATCAATCTACACACAATACCCCATAATGACAAAGCAAAAACAGGTTTTTATACATTTTTGCAAATGTATTAAAAATAAGAAACGGAAATATTACATTTACATAAGTATTCAGACCCTTTACTCAGTACTTTGTTGAAGCAGGTTTGGCAGCGATTACAGCCTCGAGTCTTGGGTATGACGCTACAAGCTTGGCACACCTGTATTTGGGGAGTTTCTCCCAATCTTCTCTGCAGATTTTTAATTTATTTAATCCATTTTAGAATAAGGCTGTAACGTAACAAAATGTTGAAAAAGGGAAGCTGTCTGAATACTTTCCGATTGGACTGTATATAGGATTTTCTTCTATGTATGTGTCCTTGACCCAATGGTGACCACAGATATCTATCCAAACATCATTGCTATGGGCTTTCCTGCAGAGCGACTCGAAGGAGTGTACAGAAACAATATAGACGAGGTTGTACGGTGAGTAACAGCCACTCATGACCTAAACTGGTGAGGACTGTGTAATGAATGCGTGTGGAATGTGGTTTGTGACCAACATTAGACAAAACAATCCAAGTATCCTGAGGTGTTTTGCATTCTCATTAGATGCATTATGTTGTCAATTTCTGTAGTTACGGAATGTTTTGAATGTAACTTTACCTTTTACCTCAACAGGTTTCTTGACTCTAAACATAAAAACCATTATAAGATTTACAATCTGTAAGTATACCGCAAAACGCTTACACGCTAATATCAATGTTTGTTTACAAATGAATTGCTCCTTCATGACCGCTGACTGAATATCCTTCCTATTTTAGTTGTGCAGAACGACACTACGATGCTGCCAAATTTAACTGCAGAGGTACGCCATCACAAACAAAATGTTTTTAGAGCCAGGTTGCTGAAAGGAAACGTACTCTTTATATTTCTCTCTCTCTCGATCTCTCTCCACCCTCCAGTTGCACAATACCCCTTTGAAGACCACAACCCACCTCAGCTAGAGCTCATCAAGCCGTTCTGTGAAGACCTTGACCAGTGGCTGAGCGAGGATGACAATCATGTGGCAGCCATCCACTGCAAGGCAGGGAAAGGCCGCACCGGGGTGATGATCTGCGCCTACCTCCTGCATCGTGGCAAGTTCCAGGACGCCCAGGAGGCACTTGACTTCTACGGGGAAGTGCGGACAAGGGACAAGAAGGTCAGTGACAGTGACTTGCCATGGGTGGAGACTAGGCATTTAACATTATTTCACTATTCAAATAATATCATTACATTTTTTCGGATATCCGGATAGTGACCTATCAGAATGACGCAAATGCACATGGCAGAGAACAGTGGACAGGCTGCTTTTTTCTCAGCAAATTTTTTACTAAAAGCAACAGTGAAAGAGAAGTCAGACTTTCGGCCATGATAGAACTGATTCTGTTACAAAAATGTTTTCTGGTGAATGTTTTGCATTGGTCTGTGCCAGGTATTGTGGAAACTCTGTTAGGTGTGCGCCTGTAATTGCTATTTGAAGTGGGGAAAATAGCACACCAATGTCAATGCACAGCAGAAACTACATTCAAAAGTTTGTTTTTATAAAATTTGGTATTTAAAATGTCATGGTGATATCCGTAAAGGTAATAATGTCACAATGATAATTTGAAGTTATAATAAAGCTTTTTTTATTGTCCCCAAAAAAAATTCTCAAAAAATGAACACAAGTAATCGAATACTAACGTCCGTTCGGATATTTGATTAACCGTGCCCATCCCTAGTGGAGACTAGATGCTAGTACTCGGTGTGAGAATTTTTATAAATGCAGACTAGGCCTAGATCTTCGGGGTTTTGTCATAGACCTGCCGTGATCTAATTTTTACATTTACATTTGAGTCATTTAGCAGACACCCTTATCCAGAGCGATTTACAGTAGTGAGTGCATACATTTTCATAATTTTTTGTACTAGTCCCCCGTAATAATCGAACCCACAACCCTGGCATTGCAAGCGCCATGCTCTACCAACTGAGCTACACAGGATTTCCAATACGTATTTTCACAATCTGTATATCCTGTTCTTTGTGGTAATTATTAAATTGAGTTAATTTTCTAGCATTGACTGTTTTTGTTGTCTTTCCTTTTCAGGGAGTGACGATCCCAAGCCAACGGCGCTATGTGTACTACTATAGCCACCTGCTGAAGAATAAGCTGGACTACAAGCCTGTGGCTCTCCTCTTCCACAAAATGGTGTTTGAGACGCTACCAATGTTCAGCGGAGGCACCTGCAGTGAGTCGCTCATGTTTAACTTGACCTCCGACTCAGGGCGTAGGCATGTAGCTCTTTAAACGGATTGGCAGGCACTGAGTGTGCATACGGCCACCCACGGTAGTAGAGAATGGTGAGAGCATGGAGTCATATTATGTACTTTACAATGAAGCCAACCAAGCTCTTGACCAGTTGCTTGTACTCTTTAAGAAAGATGGCTAGATATTGATGAGAAAGAGAACATGGATGACACTACTCTCAGCTGCATTCAGCAAGTTTGGCTTCTACCTGCTTTATCCAAATTGTGACATGTGTTTTGCTCTGCAGTTCAGAGGATGAATTCAGTACGTCTAAATAACAAGTCACCAAGGACCTCTTACAGATATTATATTTTATACGTTTTTTTCTTAATACTTGCTCTTGAAAAATAACTGCAATTATTTGTTCAGGGATTTTCAGAAAGACATGAAAAAATGAAAGTCTGCACAATGTTTGTTCCTTCAACTCCTAGCTCATGTAGACATTTTCACCACTGATATTTATTCAATTGAATCTAATGATCTAGCCTATGTCTTTCATCTAATGGAATGTGAATGACTACGCATGTACATCTACTGCATGTAATTTGCTTGGCTGAAACAATGATTTGAATATCTTTGATCATATTATGAAAACCAGCTAGTAATGTGGTTTTCTGGTTTAATGTGCCCGAGTCACAGATCATCTTTCTTCTTGGTGTTTTCTCAATATGTCACTGTTGCACAAAATGTACCTTTTTCCTCCTTGAATTCTCTGTGATGCTCTAACCTAACATCTGAATGTGTTCAACTGCTCTGCACTCACCCTTCTCTTTCCCTTTTAACACTCCCTAGAGAGGGCCCTATTCTGAGTTTGACGTTCTCTTTTTACGAAGATAGAAAACATCAGGTTCGCACTCAATCTAAAGTCTTGGCTAAATGCTGAGGTGGATTGTAGTGATGCGCAGGTCAGCTGTTTGTCCCCCTCCACCCCCGCAATTGCTAATAAACCCATCCACAACCGCTCAACTATATGTGATAAAGGTCAAATCTGAGGCCTGCACCCAAATATAGAAAATGCGCTGTACCGTCAGATGGCGAAACAATGTTTTGACAGGTCTTTTTAGATAGGCCCATGTTTCTGCTTATTTCTCATTTGCTATTTGTTAGTCAACTTGTCTATAAATAGATACATGCAGCTTCTCTTCTGTCATTACTTGTTTCCCTAAGACTAAATAAACCCTTCTCACCAGAATGTCATAAATCGATAGAATGAATGATTCAATCTAGTTGGCATCGGTAAAGTTTGTTTTCTCTTTCATTTCTGCTTCTCTCAGGCTGTAAATATGTTTAGGGACCGGGGAGAAAATGCAATAACTCAACAACAAAACAAAAGAAAACCAAAAGATTTTCAGTACAACATTTACTAATGACATCCGTTTGACTGGTTTTAAGGACATTTAAAGCTGTTAAAATTACTAAACACATTTCTTTTGGGCGGCGGCTTGGATGCATATTTTGTGGTTGAAATACTATCAGCTTTTATGATGCTGATAAAGACAGCACATTTACATCCATTCTCTAAAGATGCTAAAATAAATACAGTGAGGGAAAAAAGTATTTGATCCCCTGCTGATTTTGTACATTTGCCCACTGACAAAGAAACGATCAGTCTATCATTTTAATGGTAGGTTTATTTGAACAGTGAGAGACAGAATAACTACAAAAAAATCCAGAAAAACGCATGTCAAAAATGTTATAAATTGATTTGCATTTTAATGAGGGAAATAAGTATTTGACCCCTCTGCAATCACAGAGGTCAGACGTTTCTTGTAGTTGACCACCAGGTTTGCACACATCTCAGGAGGGATTTTGTCCCACTCCTCTTTGCAGATCTTCTCCAAGTCATTAAAGTTTCGAGGCTGACGTTTGGCAACTCAAACCTTCAGCTCCCTCCACAGATTTTCTATGGGATTAAGGTCTGGAGACTGGCTAGGCCACTCCAGGACCTTAATGTGCTTCTTCTTGAGCCACTCCTTTGTTGCCTTGGCTGTGTGTTTTGGGTCATTGTCATGCTGGAATACCCATCCACGACCCATTTTCAATGCCCTGGCTGAGGGAAGGAGGTTCTCACCCAAGATTTGACGGTACATGGCCCCGTCCATCGTCCCTTTGATGCTGTGAAATTGTCCTGTTCCCTTAGCAGAAAAACACCCCCAAAGCATAATGTTTCCACCTCCATGTTTGACGGTGGGGGTGGTGTTCTTGGGGTCATAGGCAGCATTCCTCCTCCTCCAAACACGGCGAGTTGAGTTGATGCCAAACAGCTCCATTTTGGTCTCATCTGACCACAACACTTTCACCCAGTTTTCCTCTCAATCATTCAGATGTTCATTGGAAAACTTCAGACGGGCATGTATATGTGCTTTCTTGAGCAGGGGGACCTTGCGGGTGCTGCATGATTTCAGTCCTTCACGGCGTAGTGTGTTACCAATTGTTTTCTTGGTGACTATGGTCCCAGCTGCCTTGAGATAATTGATAAGATCCTCCCGTGTAGTTCTGGGCTGATTCCTCACCGTTCTCATGATCATTGCAACTCCACGAGGTGAGATCTTGCATGGAGCCCCAGGCCGAGGGAGATTGACAGTTATTTTGTGTTTCTTCCATTTGCGAATAATCGCACCAACTGTTGTCACCTTCTCACCAAGCTGCTTGGCGATGGTCTTGTAGCCCATTCCAGCCTTGTGTAGGTCTACAATCTTGTCCCTGACATCCTTGGAGAGCTCTTTGGTCTTGGCCATGGTGGAGAGTTTGGAATCTGATTGATTGATTGCTTCTGTGGACAGGTGTCTTTTATACAGGTAACAAACTGAGATTAGGAGCACTCTCTTTAAGAGTGTACTCCTAATCTCAGCTCGTTACCTGTATAAAAGACACCTGGGAGCCAGAAATCTTTCTGATTGAGAGGGGGTCAAATACTTATTTCCCTCATTAAAATGCAAATCAATTTATAACAGTTTTGACATGCGTTTTTCTTGATTTTGTTGTTGTTATTCTGTCTCTCACTGTTCAAATAAACCTACCATTAAAATTATAGACTGATCATTTCTTTGTCAGTGGGCAAACGTACAAAATCAGCAGGGGATCAAATACTTTTTTCCCTCACTGTACATCCTATTTTTCTACTAATATTATATTAGGCTATGTGCGAGGTTATAGACCTACAGTCAGTGTCCAGATTTCAATTAGGCTACTATTCCATTTAACCAATATGAACAGTACAGTTCCCTTGACGTGCCATTTTGAAGTCCCTCTTCTGACTGTCAATTTTGTATAGCGGCTCACAATCATCACACACAACATAGCCGGCCGGCACTGCTATCATCCTCTCCTACCACTTCACCAAATCTTTCCCAAACATTAGATTATTGTTCTGGTCCTCCGTTCTATTTATTTTTCAACTCTCCATTTCACAGCTTTTCTCTTATTGAATTAAACTCCCCCCAAAAAGTTTTGCCTCAGTCGATCAACATGAACTTTTTCTACCCAAGTTCCCAAAAGCATTTGGCAATTGCCGTGTATTTTGGCACGCTACAGTGTTGGGCCCTAAAGCTTTAGACTATGCACTAATGCCAGATAAAAATAATGAAAGAAAACCTCAATGTAGGCTATAGATATGAATTGCACAGGAATTCTGGATTTTTTATGCATTTTCCCTTTATTCAACCCGCTCGCCACCCACCTGCCCTTCATCGACACAATATTTCATGACCCTAAACCCGCCCGCGGATATAACTGCGGGTACTGCGGGTTATGAGTCAACCCGCACATCACTAGTGTATTGGGTGAGAAACTCATTTCAATGGACTAGCATATAAGACGGTTCCTCATTGGTGAATACATTCATCGCACATTGTTAAGAATTAAATAAGCTAAATGCAGCTTTCTGGCATTGGGATTTTTAATGGTCAATTGAGATGCTCTTGGAATATCTACAGTTTGAAGTTCCCACATGTTTTTTTTCCTGTGAATTATTAATGTATTGCACCATATATCCCAAGTCTTGTTGACTAGATTTAAGTTGATATCTCCATTTGAAAGCATTGTTTTTAGATGTGTGGCTGTGTATATACATAATTGATATCCTAGCATATATCTGTACCGTTAGAAGTGTTCCTACTGTGTTCTGAAGGCCCAGCCTGCCAGCCCTGCCAGGCTGTGTGTTAATCTCCTTCTCTCTCTCTAAGGGGACAGTACCGTTAAAAACAGGAGCGAGCCGATCCCTCAGGGCTTCAAGAAAGGGAATTGGCATTGGGGTAAATGAGCCTTTCATCCGTTTTGATGTACTTTCCTCATATACTGTTCATTTGGCCCCAATTCCAACAAGAACTAGAAAGGTAGAACTTATTCTAGTCAAGGCTAGAAGGAGTTGTAGTGTTAAGACATCATTGCAATGTGGAGGCAGACAAAGACCAACCAACCACCCCCTTATGAGAAGTTTCAAACTCTCACAAATGTAATGCTATTGTTATTGACGGAAGCGCGACAGTCATCAGAATGGGGTCCCATGTCTTTGGTTCTGGTTCTTTTTGGGTGCTATTTGTGGTCTGGTTATTTCCCTCTCTCCTCCTTTGTGGTCTGGTTCTTTCCTTCTCTCCTATATTGGAAAACACGGTTTTAGAGAACTCACAACTAGGGGTTGCTTTTGTAACTGTCCTTCAAGGAGGACATGGCAGCAACTCCAAGACTACTAAGACTTGTATCCTGTCTTGTCTGGTTCTCTCTACCTCCATTACCCTTCGTTGCCACCTCTCTCCCTATCTCTGCCCCCTGTCTCTGAAACACTCACCCCTTTAGATCCTCAGTTTGTGGTGTATCAACTTAAAGTCAAGATCCACACGTCCAACCCGGCTCACACGCGGAGGGAAGAAAAGCACATGCTATTTGAGTTTCCCCAGCCGCTGCCCGTCTGTGGAGATGTCAAAGTGGAGTTCTTTCACAAGCAAAACAAAATGATGAAGAAGGTTGGTTAGTTCCGCCCGTCACGAGTGTCTCTAGTTTCCCACTGGATTTCCTTGGCTTCAGCTGTTATGGAGTTTTCAATTGCTGACCCATTATAGTTAATGCCTGGTATTTTATCATAAAGGGTGTTTAATGGTGCGTCTCCTATAGTATTATACATGATAGTCCTAATGAACAATGGTTATAAACGTCATTCTGAAGTTAAAATTGGCTAGCTTACCTGGAAATGTATTGTAGCATGTTACTATAAATAACTGTAAGGATTTTCACACTTATGTACTCTAAATGTTTAGCTTTTCTAAGCCTGCATTAACTTCAATGATTGTCAGACAGACTCCATTACAGTTAGTCAGTACCTCTCCCTCTCCACTATCCAGGATAAGATGTTCCACTTCTGGGTTAACACCTTCTTCATCCCCGGGCCACTGGAGGAGAGCATGGAGAAGGTGGAGAATGGGTCGGTGGTGGTTGTGAACGATGTGGACGGGGTCCAGAACCAGCCCACGATTGGCACCCCTCCCCAGGCACCACAGAGCGCCGAACGCAGGGACAGCGGCAGGGACAGCGATAGGGACTACCTCATCCTCGCGCTCACCAAGAATGACCTGGACAAGGCCAACAAAGACAAAGCTAACCGCTACTTCTCACCTAATTTCAAGGTGAGCCATTTAAACATGGTTGTAATGGTTAACAATATGAGGAAGGTACTACAAATCTGTTGTGTAAATCTATCAATTGGTCTTTGCCCTATTAGAATCCTGATGAAATTGAAACATTGGTTTTCAATGACGGCAGTTTAATGCTGAATTCTATTGTTTGACAAGGTTCCCTGTTCTGATATTGTGGCTTTCTCTCTCTCTCTCTCGCTCCTTTAGGTGAAGTTGTATTTCACGAAAACCGTGGAAGATTCTTCGAATTCCGAGGCGAGCACTTCGACATCCGTCACTCCGGACGTTAGCGACAACGAGCCTGACCATTATCGATATTCCGACACCACTGACTCTGATCCGGAAAACGAACCTTTTGATGAGGAGCAGCACACGCAGATCACAAAAGTGTGAACAAAAAAAAAAAACAGGAACACAAAGAAAAAAAGATGTACACCAGAGAAAAAAAGGAGCAAACTTGAATATGAACTCAAAAGAAGAACCTTTGTTCCCATGCCTCCCCCAAAACAGCAGCAGAGCATCATGTAAAATGCCAATTTTAGAAAAAATAATATTCTGACCAATATATTGTTTTTAGGATTATTTTCTTTGGCACGGCCGTGTACCATGCGCGAGGTATTGATGTTGTTGGGGGAAGGTGCTGTAGCTGTAATGTTATATATATATATATATATATATATATATATATATATATATATATATATATATATATATACATACATACATATGTAAACAAACTTTTTTGTGTCATAGACAATGGAAAGAGTAACAATCAGGAGGACTATGCTGCTCCTTCTCCTGTCGAAACCAAGGCCAGTGCTGCAGTCACTTTGTTTATCTTCCTGTCTTCTCTCTCTCCTTCCTTCTCTTCTTCTCTACCCCCTCCACCACACCTCTTCCCTCATCCTCCTTTACTGTGAATGCTTCTCGTGCTCTTTGCAAGCTGTCTCACACGACGATGACTTTTGGCCTTTGTGCAGTGGAAGCTGCATGCAGGCAGTGGGTTGGGGGAGGGGCTGGGTTATGAGTCTGTGATGTCTAAAGCATTGCCATTCCTTTCCGTACTGTTTAAATTATGCAGAACAAGGCATCCCATGTAATTGTCCGTTTTTTATCCTAAAATAATAAAAATATAATACACAAAACAGCAGGGAGACAAGTGTTTGCAATGTCAACACTTTATATACATTTAAAGGACTGTCACGGTGTGCATGTATTGGAAGTTAGCGCCCATCCCTAATAAATGTATGCAATTTCATGTTTTCTTAGACACAAGCTTTGCAATGTCTTTTAAGCTCTCAGGGTTACCCTGTGGATCATTTGTCATAAAGGACTTCCTGGTGTCTTTGGAGTGAATTGCATCATGGAAGTTCATGATGTTTTATGATTTAGGTGATTTCTCCCCATCTGCAGTGGGGGGGGGGGGGGGGGGGGGGGGGTTATATAAACTCAACATGCAACAATTTCTAAGTTACAGTTACAGTTCATATAAGGAAATCAGTCCATTTAAATAAATTCATTAGGCCCTAATCTGTGGATTTCACATGACTGGGAATATAGATACTGAATGCATCTGTTGGTCACAGATACATTAAATAAAAAAGGTAGTGGCGTGGATCAGAAAACCAGTCAGTATCTGGTGTGTGACCACCATTTGCCTCATGCAGCACGACACATCTCCTTCTCATAGTTGATCAGGCTGTTGATTGTGGCCTATGGAATATTGCCCCACTTCTCTTCAAGACTGTGCGAAGTTGCTGGATATTGGCGGGAATTGGAACACGCTGTCGTACATGCCGAACCAGAGCATCCCAAACATGCTCAAAGGGTGACATGTCTGGTGAGTATGCAGGCCATGGAAGAACTGGGACATTTTCAGCTTCTAGGAATTGTGTACAGATCCTTGCGACATGGGGCCGTGCATTATCATGCTCAAACATGAGGTGATGACGGAGGCTGAATGGCACGACAATGGGCCTCAGGACGTCAGGGAATCTGCGTTCAAATTACCATCGATAAAATGCAATTGTGTTCGTTGTCCGTAGCTTATGCCTGCCCATACCATAACCCACCGCCACCATGGGGCACTCTGTTCACAACGTTGACATCAGCAAACTGCTCGCCCACATGATGCCATACACGTGGTCTGCGGTTGTGATGCCGGTTGGACGTGCTGCCAAATTCTCTAAAACGACGTTGGAGGTGGCTTATGGTAGAGAGATGAAAATTCAATTTCTGGCAACAGCTCTGGTAGACATTCCTGCAGTCAGCTTACTAATTGCACCCTCCCTCAACTTGAAACATCTGTGGCATTGTGTTGTGTGACAAAACTGCACATTTTAGAGTGGCCTTTTTATTGTCCCCAGCACAAGGTGCACATGTGTAATGACCCTGCTGTTTAATCAGCTTCTTGATATGCCACACCTGTAAGGTGGATAGATTATCTTGGCAAAGGATAAATGCTCACTAACAGGGATGTAAACAAATTTGTGCACACAATTAGAAAGAAATAAGCTTTGTGTGTATTGAACATTTCTGGGATCTTATTTCAGCTCATAAAACATGGAACCAACACTTTACATGTTGTGTTTATATTTTTGTTCAGTGTATTTCCACACTGAGGTTGGAAAATATTATAAAAATTGTAATTCCCTTTTTGTGTAAGTGCTGTTTGAAAAGACCGCCTGAAATGTCAGCCAGTTTTGGTGGGATGGAGTTTTGCCTGCCTGGTGACATCACCAGGCGGTAAATTAGTTAATAGACCAGAAATAGTTCCAAACCTCTCTGCCAATAAAATCTAGTTTTCAGTTTTCCCCTCCCCACTCAGACTACTCCCAGACAGTCCTAGCAAAAATCTTGCTTGAGAAATTGCTCTTTGCTAAGAAGCTATTTTTGTTTATTTTTGACAATTTTAATTAAAACAATCATAGTAAGATACTTAATTGTTACCCAGAAATTATTTGATATTGAGATAAAAATGGCTGCATTGGACCTTTAAAGGCAATGTGCCTGCGTTCCTGGATACCACATTCATGGTAAATGCTGCATATGTTGGCTTAATCAGAAAATACCTTTAAATGTCAATCGCGCTGTAAGGCGGATCCAACGCTGCTCAGAATGAATCCCGGCCCTAGCCTGAACAGCATCTATTCATTACCACAACTAGATCAAAAACCCAGACACATTTGACTTTCATTTCATGCAGGGGTGCAAATAGATGGACATTGCAGGCAGCATCCCAATTTTCTCAACTATAACCAGTTGATTTCATACCCAGCTATCAGTATCATGGCAGTGGGCTGTTTGTCTGTTTGTCCAGGTCTTCTCCATCCCAGCAGCTGAAGGATAGCCAACTCCGCATTACTTCCTGATAATTGAGATGCAGCCCTGGAGAGAGAGAGAGCTGCCTGGGTAAAGCAGCTTGCTGCGCTCCCCACACTTCGGTGGCTCACCAAATGACAGAGTAACAGGATTAAGTACCATGTCACTGTGATAGGAGGCACAGAGAGGCAGGACCCTGGCTACAGTAAAGCCCTGGTAAAGCCCTGGGTCCTCTGGTAATAAAATATAATATAAATAAAGTACAAAAAAAAGTTCCCACCCCAGGGACAGTCAGTCACATAATCTCCCCCTCTGCTCTATTAAGAGTCGCTCCCCCGGTCTCCTCATGTTGATGGACATCAAAGACGCAGCTTGCCAGCGAATGAGTCTGGCAGCAGTCGGTGGGGCATTACTGTAATTGGCTAGAGCGATGGAGAGAGAAAGAGAGTCCCTGGTATGTTAGATTAATAATGAATGTGCTGGGTTGGTTTGGGAGAGACCAGCAGTGAGATGCCTCAGCACACTATGGGCAAATAAAGACTGAAGCTAAATACACTGGCCTCTGAAAGAATCCAGCTCAAGCTGGCAACCCACGTCGCAGTGATATATAGATAAATAAAATACATACGCAGCTTGATGGTATAGTAAACAGCGATCCCCCAAGAGAAAGACTTCCCCTAATATACTGGGTTTTTCATAGTATTGCTTTAACGTTAAATCTCTCTGGCTTCACCATCTTACATTCACAGCACTGTATCTCTAAAATAATGGGAGGGGTAGATCTTACATTAAATATATAGATTTAAACACTATTATGATCAAATGGGGGTCAATTTGGCCTATAAAAGCTGAGATAAGCCCAAGCTGTCACCCTTTTTTCCCTCCCATCTGCTGGGAGCAGTTGCAAAGCATGGCTCATCACAGCAGGACCTGGCAACCCTCCCCCTGCTCTCTCTGCCTGGCTGCACAGCTGTGTTGCGTTTGGATTAGGCCAAGAATAAAACAGGAAGTCGAAATTAAACAAAAGCTTAAAAAAACACAGGCACTGTAAGTTACCAAAGACTTAGCGGCACGACTCTGACAGCCTGTGGAAAAAGAACACACACACTACACCTACACACACTTACAGTATCATATTGAAAACACACATAAACGCTCAAATCATTATGCGAGCACAGTAATTCACACATACATTTAGTCTAACACATTTCACGCCCCTCTTTGCACACACAGAAAATAGGCATATTGCCTATTGCTCACACCCACACATATGGCTCCTGAGTGGCGCAGTGGTCTAAGGCACTGCATCGCAGTGCTAACTGTGCCACTAGAGATCCTGGTTCGAATCCAGGCTCTGTCGCAGCTGGCCGCGACCGGGAGACTCATGGGCGGCGCACAATTTGTCCAGGGTAAGGGAGGGGATGGCCGGCAGGGATGTAGCTCAGTTGATAGAGCATGGCGTTTGCAACACCAGGGTTGTGGGTTCGATTCCCACGGGGGGCCAGTATAAAAAAATATGTATTCACTAACTGTAAGTCGCTCTGGATAAGAGCGTCTGCTAAAATGTATATGGTCCATACACACATGCAAAGTGCCTCAATGTTTTTTTTTCTCCCTTTGGTAGTTTATTGTAGTAGCTGATGAGGGGTGTTGCAGCCGAAGAGATCCTCAAAATAATAAATGGCAGAAACATCTGTGGAATATCACTCTCCTTGAGTGTTCTTCCTAAAGAGAGGCTCAGCTTCAAATAAATACTTCTGATTTTTTTATGCAAAATTGGCCATTTAGCTACTTCACTGAGTTGTCATACGATGAATGAATGACGAGAGAGAAGGTGAGAGATAAATAATGTACTATAGATTGAGCTTTTCTGTAATAGACCTGACTTCCAGATATAAAAAAGGAACTATAGATAATGAATGGGAGCTTAAAGGTTAAAAAAATATCAAATCATTTCTGGGTAACAATTAATTAACTTACTGTGATAATTGTTTACCATTTGAATTTAAAACAAACAAAAATAGCTTCTTAGAAAATAATAATTTCTCAAGCAAAAATTTTGCTAGGACTGTCTAGGAGTGGGGAGGGGTAAACTGAAAACTAGCTGTTATTGTCAGAGAGGTTTGGAACTCTCTTTCTTATTGGTCTATTAACTAATTTACCCCCTGGTGATGTCACCGGGCAGGCCAAAACTCTTTTGAAAAAAAGGCTGACATTTCAGGCGGTCTTTTCAAACAGCTCCTACATTAAAAGGGCATTATTATCATTTTCACATGTTCACAGTATTATTCCAACCTCATAGTGTGGCAATGTATATAAAACACAGCACAATGTTGGACTGCATTGGGCCTTTAAGAGTTGACAGTGTGAGCTGACACAAGTAGGAGTGTGCATGTATTAGGTTTATACAAAATACCACATTAGGAAAGACAGGCCAGGGGTTTAATTATAAAAGATCACAAATTGGCATTAGAACTGACCCTAAAATTGGTTGCTTTCCTTATCTGTGGTGATGTATCCCGTTCCCAGCTCACCCCTTCCACTCTCCATTTTAACCCCAAGGAAAGTCTGACAACTTCTCAGGGTGTTGGGCCTTTTCCTTCTACTAATGTATTGTATAAACCATAGGCCCAATGCATTTTTTATGACGCTTCTGAATCTATTTAATATTTTGTGAATTTAGTCAGTTAATGTCTGTGTAACTGTAATTCTTAGTCTTTGTGCGTGTGTGTTTCAATATAGTCCTATGTGACAATCACATGGAAATAGTTACCGCTGTCACCATCACTAACCCCCTCCCCAACACTCACCACACACTAACGCATGGCCACCCATTCCCCAAAATGTATTTTAGAAAGAGTGCACTTGCGTCTAGGGTCCATTGCATAGGATAATGAAAGGCATGCATAGTCACCAGCACACACTGTGCTGTACATATGCACATGTTCATAAACAGTATACAATTACAGTATAAATCGTTCACACACAAATAGTCTCCATATTCACAGAACACATGCACACACATGCACAGGAACTTGCATTATGTTGTGCTTGGCTCAGGACTGCAGTGGTAAAAAGCGTCTCTCTGCTCAGTAGTGTTGGCCACGGAATAAAGACTCCATATTTATCAGACTTTACTGTGACATGTCCCTTTCTACCTTACTTTTACAATGAAGTCAGAGCCGGCGTAATCCTCCCTCTTTCCTCTCCCGCTTCCTATTTCCTTCTCTGTTATCATTTATTCATGTTTATTTGCAATAATGTTCTATTCATGTTTGTTTCTGTGTAATGTTACTTATGTTTCTTTAAAAAGTGTTTATTGCGCTTGTGAGTGGCTGTATTACCTAAATACATAGAATATACTGTACTATGCATGACACTCACACGACAGTGTGCATGTGTCCTCTCATTTGGAGCCAGCAAGGCAGCCAGGGCTTTTTAAAGGGCCTGTGATTTGACAGAATCCTGAGGGGGAAAGGGGGATTAGGATTAGCTGTTTCCCCTCAAACACTGGAGACGATACGCCACGCCGCTAACGGCAAATTAATAGATGAATAGGACATGCGTGGGTCGTCTCAGATAATGCTAAAACCCACCCGCTTCTTAAATAGCGAAGAAGGTGTCCTTTTCTTGAACCCAGCTGTGTGAATCCACTGTCACACACGAGCATGCAAGCAGGCAAACACACACACACAGGGAGAGAGTTGAAGGCATATTGTGTCCGTGAGAAAGGTTTAAAACATGTCTTTAATCTGAGAGCAGCACAAAGCCAGCCTACAGATTAAGCTGCCTGCCTCTCAAACTACTGTGCAGCAGATCTAGATGGCCCACACTAATTCCCACAGAGACAGGGGCTTTTAACCTCTAACACACACACACACTCATATGAGCCTGCCACTGCCAGCAAGCCAGAAAACACACGTGTACACGCACGCGCGCGCACACACACAGTCTTGCGCAGCTAACCTTGTGGGGACATACAATTCAGTCCCATTCAAAATCCTATGTTCCCTAACCCCTAACCCCAAACCTAACCCTAACACGTACCCTTACCCTAACCTTAACCCTAACCCTAACCTTAACCCTAACCCTAAACCTAAACCTAAACCTAACCCTAACCCTAGCTCCTAACCCTAAAACTAACCCTATTTCCTAACCCTAACCCTATACCTAATTCTAACCCTAACACTAATTCTAACCTTAACCCTAAACCCCCTAGAAATAGCGTTTGACCTTGTGGGGACCAACAAAATGTCCCCAGTTGGTCAGATCATTCTTGTGGGGGATTTCTGGTCCCCATAAGTATAGATAAAAACGTCCACACACACACACACACACACACACACACACACACACACACACACACACACACACACACACACACATACACACACACACACACACACACACACACACACACACACACACACACACAGAAATTAATCAGAATCAGAAAAACAGAGTTAGGCTACAATACATTCCAGTTCCAGTCATCTCACCAATTCAATTGACAACTAAGGTATTCCTAACTCGTTTTGAAGTAAATAACACACTGATTATTTGGAGACAGTGCATTTCAACAATAAAGCACCAAAATGCCAGTGAAGCAGAGGATGATGGTTAGTTTGGGGACCCAGACATATGTGTGAATGACATGGACTGATAGACATAGGCTTGAATTACTCTGACTGAAGAACTACCATCCTTCTAGATTGACCTCGATCCAGACAAACCAGTTACAGATATTGATTACAGATCTGAGACAGAACTAATCAGCTGATTCTACTCCCAGTCACTGACCCCTGATAGACAAGACCAGCTCTGTTGGTTGGAGTAAGGAGCTGAGACACAGACAAAGTGAGTTAGCTCTGCTCACTTGATTAGACCTAGGGCAGACATGATGAGCCTGTTAACTCAGTTCACCTGTGAGCATCAGACTGACACCACAAGTCAACTATCAACCACCTAGACAGACAAAAGTCTACAAAAGCCTTCTACAATATCTCTGTTCAATCAAAGGTTAAAAAGAGAGATAGAAGAGGGCTGAGCACGACAACGGTTCACCACAATCCACTTCAGACCAGACACTGATGAGTCAGACAGTAGTGGGTCATTTCTATGAAAGAAGATATCTACACTTGTGGTCAAAAGTTTTGAGAATGACACAAGTATTGGTCTTCACAAAGTTTGCTGCTTCAGTGTTTTTAGATATTTTTGTCAGATGTTACTATGGTATACTGAAGTATAATTACAAGCATTCCATAAGTGTCAAAGGCTTTTATTGACAATTACATAAAGTTTATGCAAAGAGTCAGTATTTGCAGTGTTGACCCTTCTTTTTCAAGACCTCTGCAATCCGCCCTGGCATGCTGTCAATTAACTTCTGGGCCACATCCTGACTGATGGCAGCCCATTCTTGCATAATCAATGCTTGGAGTTTGTCAGAATTTGTGGGTTATTGTTTGTCCTCCCGCCTCTTGAGGATTGACCACAAGTTCTCAATGGGATTAAGGTCAGGGGAGTTTCCTGGCCATGGACCCAAAATGTTGATGTTTTGTTCCCTGAGCCACTTAGTTATCACTTTTGCCTTATGGCAAGGTGCTCCGTCATGCTGGAAAAGGGATTGTTCGTCATCAAACTGTTCTTGGATGGTTGGGAGAAGTTGCTCTCGGAGGATGTGTTGGTACCATTCTTTATTCATGGCTGTGTTCTTAGGCAAAATTGTGAGTGAGCCCACTCCCTTGGCTGAGAAGCAACCCCACACATGAATGGTCTCAGGATGCTTTACTGTTGGCACGATACAGGACTGATGGTAGCGCTCACCTTGTCTTCTCCGGACAAGGTGTTTTCCGGATGCCCCAAACAATCGGAAAGGGGATTCATCAGAGAAAATGACTTTACCCCAGTCCTCAGCAGTCCAATCCCTGTACCTTTTGCAGAATATCAGTCTGTCCCTGATGTTTTTCCTGGAGAGAAGTGGCTTCCTCGCTGCCCTTCTTGACACCAGGCCATCCTCCAAAATACTTTGCCTCACTGTGCGTGCAGATGCACTCACACCTGCCTGCTGCCATTCCTGAGCAAGCTCTGCACTGGTGGTGCCCCGATCCCACAGCTGAATCAACTTTAGGAGACAGTCCTGGCGCTTGCTGGACTTTCTTGGGCGCCCTGAAGCCTTCTTCACAACAATTTAACCTCTCTCCTTGAAGTTCTTGATGATCCGATAAATGGTTGATTTAGGTGCAATCTTACTAGCAGCAATATCCTTGCCTGTGAAGCCCTTTTTGTGCAAAGCAATGATGACAGCACATGTTTCCTTGCAGGTAACCATGGTTAACAGAGGAAGAACAATGATTTCAAGCACCACCTTCCTTTTAAAGCTTCCAGTCTGTTATTCTAACTCAATCAGCATGACAGAGTGATCTCCAGCCTTGTCCTCGTCAACACTCTCACCTGTGTTAACGAGAGAATCACTGACATGATGTCAGCTGGTCCTTTTGTGGCAGGGCTGAAATGCAGTGGAAATGTTTTTTTGGGATTAACTTAATTTTCATGGCAAAGAGGGACTTTGCAATTAATTGCAATTCATCTGATCACTCTTCATAACATTCTGGAGTATATGCAAATTGCCATCATAAAAACTGAGGCAGCAGACTTTGTGAAAATTAATATTTGTGTAATTCTCAAAACTTTTGACCACGACTGTACATACATGGCAGAGAGAAACAGAGAGAGAGAGAGACTAGCTACATGTTTCCAAGTTAAGTTTCCATTAACTTGTCCAATGAGACAGAGAGAAAAAGGGTGGGACAGAGGAAGTAAGACAAAAGATGAGTTGGAGTATAAGTGACATCTGGTGCTTACAGTATCTTGGGTTATCAAACCCAGATAGTGGGTGACACTGTGGGGTACAGTGTATTCATGGATGCCAAGGGAAGCCAGGCTTCCCCAAAAAAATGACCAAGAAAAAAAGAAAAAAATGTATCTTTCGTCTCTCTGTGTTTCATAATTTTCCTTCAATTTGCAAGAGGCTGAATGTATCTCACCAGAGAAAGCATCCGAGCAAGCGAAACAGCGCCCCTCTGTCTCAGTATGTGTAGGCCATATATCTGATACTGTCTGGTTAAAAATAGTATGAAATTTACAGAAAAAAGTTGAATTGTTCCATCTCGTTGTGTCCTTGTCCACCGGTAGCTAGCTAGCTAAAATTGTCCCTTTTTTAAATTAGCCATGGATGGAGATAGGGATTTGGCAGTGGTTTTACTTAGTTATCCGTACTGGCCAATGATTATAATGGTAGATTCTGATCTAACCATAAATTCATACATTGTGCCCCTGGACTAAATTCCATATGTAGCTAGATGTAGTAGGCTAACGTTAACTAGCTGGCCTGGCGCATCGTTGCCCATGAAAGCATTTTAGCCAGGTAGCCTACTAGGACAACAAAAACAAAAAGCGTATACTATATGACAGAGTCATGAAAGAGAGGAGTATGGCATTGGTGTTTCTGGTTGAGTCAACATGTTTTTTTCTACTTGCACACATGTGCACATGCACGCACGCACACACACACACACACACACACACACACACACACACACACACACACACACACACACACACACACACACACACACACACACACACACACACACACAGACACAGACAGAAATCAGTACCATGGACAGCTATATCATATTTAGCTTATGTTGATTGGACTAAATCGTTTTTGGTATCTTAGTTGTCACTGTATTAGACTAAGCATCGGTGATTTGATGATGTTGAAATATTGAAATGAAATGGTGCTGGAATAGTGGAGGCTGCTCCTGTTTTCTTTGCAACTTGCTGTAACTCCACGTGGTTCTAAATCAATAATTGTTTAGTAGTACGTAAATGTCGGAAACATTAACTTGCTTGACCATGCTGTAGTAGGTCATGTAACTGTTTGTTTGTGGACTTCACCGGACAGATGAACCGGAGTTGCTCTCCGGTATTGTGATGAAACAAAGGTGTGGTTGAATTTATTCTGCCACTGTGTCTTCTTATTGTCTCGGCCTTTAGGCCTACATACAGTGCATTCAGAAAGTATTCAGACCGCTTAACTTTTTCCACATTTTGTTACGTTACAGCCTTATTCTAAAACTGAAATGTCATATTTACATAAGTATTCAGACCCCTCACTCAGTACTTTGTTGAAGCACCTTTGGCAGTGATTACAGCCTTGAGTCTTCTTGGGTATGAAGGCACACCTGTATTTGGGGAGTTTCTCCCATTCTTCTCTGCAGATCCTCTCAAGCTCTGTCAGGTTGGGTGGGGAGCGTCGCTGCACAGCTATTTTCAGGTTTCTCCAGAGATGATCGATCGGGTTCAAGTCCGGGCTCTGGCTGGGCCACTCAAGGACATTCAGAGACTTGTCCCGAAGCCACTCCTGCGTTAGGGTTAGGGTTAGGGTTTAGGGTTGTTGTCCTGTTGGAAGGTGAACCTTTGCCCCAGTATGAGGTCCTGAGCGCTCTGGAGCAGGTTTCCATCAAGGATCTCTCTGTACTTTGCTCCGTTCATCTTTCCCTCGATCCTGACTAGTCTCCCAGTCCCTGCCACTAAAAACATCACCACAGCATGATGCTGCCACCCCGATGCTTCACCGTAGGGATGGTGCCAGGTTTCCTCCAGACGTGACGCTTGGCATTCAGGCCAAAGAGTTCAATCTTGGTTCCATCAGACTAGAGAATCTTGTTTCTCATGGTCTGAGAGTCCTTTAGGTGCCTTTTGGCAAACTCCAAGCGGGCTGTCGTGACTTTTACTGAGGAGTGGCTTCTGTCTGGCCACTCTTCCATAAAGGCCTGATTGGTGGAGTGCTGCAGAGATGGTTGTCCTTCTGGAAGGTTCTCCCATCTTGGTGGTTCCAAACATCTTCCATTTTAAGAATGATGGAGGCCACTGTGTTCTTGGGGACCTTCAATGCGGCAGATATTTTTTGGTACCCTTCCCCAGATCTGTGACTCGACACAATCCTGTCTCGGAGCTCTACGGACTTCATGGCTTGGTTTTTGCTTTGACATGCAGTGTCAACTGTGGGACCTTATATAGAGAGGTGTGTGCCTTTCCAAATCATGTCCAATCAATTGAATTTACCACAGGTGGACTCCAATCAAGTTGTATCAATGGAAACAGGATGCACCTGAGCTCAATTTCGAGTCTCATAGCAAAGGGTCTGAATACTTACGTAAATAAGGTATTTCAGTTTTTAATGTTTTATAAATTAGCAAGAATAAAAACCTGTTTTCGCTTTGTCATTATGGGGTATTGTGTGTAGATTGAAAATTAATTGAATACATTTTAGAATAAGGCTGTAACTAAACAAAATGTGGAAAAAGTGAAGGAGTCTGAATACTTTCCGAATGCACCGTATCACGCTGTCATGGGATATGAATTAACAGGTTATAGAGCAAACCACGCAATTATCACAACACATAGGTTGTAACATGGCTTTTTTCCCTGGCTTTGCTTCCTCAGTGATTTTACCCACGCACAGCGACTGGTTGGGCAGTGATTGTATCAGCCTGATAGACAAGAACATAGACATTAACTTGGAAGGTTTATGTTTTTGTCACACTTTAACAGTAAAGTTTATCTGCTTTGACCACATTGAGAAACCAGTGTGCTGTTGGTGGTGGTTTGGGAAACATGTGAGAGAGAGAGTACATGCTGATGTTTCCTGTGTGTGTGTGTGTGTGTGTATGTGTGTGTTTACTGTGCAAGTTGAATGAAAATAAGTGCTACACATAAATTGTGAAGAAAATTGTTGTATTTGCATATTCCTATGTGTTGTGTACAAGCATGTCTCTCTGTATACAATATCTACGCATTTGGTACCATTTCTGTTTTGATTTACAATTCCCATCTATACCAAATAGAATAAACCTCAACTAGCAACATCCTCTACTATTGTACTGTAGGGGATAACTGAGCAGGGTACAGTAGCTGTGCTAAGAGTAATCAGAATAGAAATAGCCTTGATAGAATCCATAAAGCTGCATGTCTTCTTATAGCAGTTCCCCAATCACTTAATTTGTC
>NW_028157921.1:0-40352 GCF_964263955.1 Coregonus lavaretus | reverse complement strand
CATCGCAGGGGTCACATAAAGAGTGGCGGGTGGGAAAAGTGCCTTTGCTTTCGACTCATTTCATGTTGGACACATTCTGGCCTAAAGTACACAGCAGCACTTGATTCTCTTTCCTGCTTTCTCTTTTTTCATCTGTTTTGGTGTAAAAGAAAGAACATAGAGTGCCCACATACAATTCACCCATTCTCCCAGCTCACTCTGTAGTTTCTCTGCACCGGTGCCCTCCACCCTTCTCTAGTACCACCTCTGCAGGCCTTGGCTTTCTCTCTCTCTCTCCTTCTCTTTCCCCCTCTGTGTCTCCCCCCCCCCCCCATCATCCCTCCCTCCCCCCATATCATCCCTCCCTCCCCCCCATTCATCCCTCCCTCCCCCCATCATCCCTCCCTCCCCCCATCATCCCTCCCTCCCGCCATCATCCCTCCCTCCCCACCCCCCATCTCTGTCTTTCCCTCCACCGTTCTCTCTCTCTTCATTTTGGCTGCCTCACAACTCGGCCAGAACCTGTACCTGTTCTTCTGTCTCCAATCCAGCCTGAAATGAGACGGCGCTTTGTCAAGTGGCTCCAGCAGCGCGCCTACTCCCTGAACCCTCGCTATTCATTTGTGTGGCTTCCCCCCTTATCCCGTTACTTGCCACCTTTTTACATCGTTCAGGCAGAAATATTGGTCATTCCACCTTTGCGCTTGACTAGGTGCTGCAGTGGATAGCGGCCGTTGGGAAGGACCCGTAAGTAAGCAGTTCGCTGTTAGTCTACACCTGTTGTTTACGAAGAATGTGATGAATAAAATTTAATTTGATTTTGCTAGTTCGGGAGTCTTTGTCATGGGTGCTCCATGTACAGGACCGATCACGCTTTTTAAACAAGCCAGACTCCAGGTCGTAAAGCTTCCTCTAATATTTTTCCCATTTCGACAGCTTTTTCTCATCCCTCATTGCTTTTGATGAAGTTGGGAAACAAATCAGAAACACTGTACATACGAGGTGAACGTTAGTAAAAGCCAATCAGGCAGCAGGGGAATTGTATATCCGTGAAATCTGTAATTGCCCCAGTGTGGATAACACAACTGATTATTTCTCTCCTGCTCACTGCTGCTTACAAGCCAGGAGATACATATGACGTTGGCGCTGGATGTATTAAATAGGCACGAGCCTGCCTGTTAAATGAGCCCTGTGACAATAGGTTATCGCTCACTCCCGTTTGCTTAGTGATGCTAATGATCCCTAATGATTCCTGACTAATGCAGGAATGATCAAGGAATCTTTTTGATAAAGAATGTCTACATGAAAGGAGTAACCTTGATAAAAGTGTCACAGGACTATAGAATAAAACATATTTTTCATGATATTATGGTTAATGTATAGTACTGTCCAGTTAGAAACAGGCCTAATGATGTTGGGTTTTCTCTGCTGTTCTCCAACATATGTCTGTCAACCCGTATTGAGCTGAAGCACAGCTCTCCTTTGCGATACTATCGAGCTGATTTCTCGACGGTGTGCTCACTCGGATCTAATACGTGTTTTCTGTTGATGCTGGAAGTCATTGTTTTTCATAGGAACTCCTCCTTCTGTAGTTGCCAGCTCAAAGCTCACACTGAAGTGCTTTGATAGAAAGACGTATCTTAATCTGTCTTCTTTTATTCATGTCAATTTAGCCTACAGAAGGCACCGGTTCAAGGCTGTGCACCCCGGATCTTTCATGCACAGCACTGCGGAGCATGGTTAAAGGTATACTCCGCGAGATGAAGTCGCAATAAACTGGATCGCAGATATTGAGATGAGCGAGATGCAAGACTTTGCTCTCGCACAGTCACACAGAGTGTCTGCGCATGTGCACTAGTGCGCTTCACGCTGCTACAGCGTGGTAGTTACGGGACCAAAACTGGGGAGAAGTTTAGACTCGTGCTTCAAAGCTCTTAGTTGTTGCGGAAATCAACCCACTTTGTGTTTACTTCCTGCATGGAACGTCACCTCTCTGAGTTTACCTTTAAGATTCACCATAGTCATACATCGTTTATCTAAAACGCTGGCATACAAGGAAATCAGTTTACTGGAAATCATAGAAATCCATGAACAGGATATGAGCTGGGTGTGAATTGTGAGTCAGAGCCTTGCAGGCTCAGTCTGGTGTGATGAAGTGATAACAGTGGTTCTTTCTCTTTCAGCATTATGGCCAGTTTGGAAGTTATACCTGCATCAGAGAGCGCTTTAACCACTGTGAATAATGTCTTGAAACGGCATGATCTATTTTGATCCCAGTGATTAATATGTAATTGGGGGGGGGGGGGGTTGAGGGGGGGGGGGGGGAGTGAGAAGGGCGAGGTGCAGTCCAGATAGAAACTCTAAATCGAGCTTATTGCTGCTTTTCAGTTCGAGGACGAACAGGTTTGACAGCTCCGGCCCCATTGTCTCCCTGCGGGGGTGGTTCAATGGCAGTCATTCACATATGCACATCTCAATCACTACACTCAGCATTAGTATGAGTTGTGGAGGTTATAGAGGGGGTTCTGTACGCCTGAGCCACAGGCAGAAAATGAGAGGTTGATGCTGATATATTTGTGTTTCTCTCGCTCTCTCTCTCTCTCTCACTCACTCACTCACGCTTTCTTTCTCCATCCACAGCTGCGTCGTGTCAGCGGGTGAGGGTGAGGGTGGTGGCGGAGGTGGAGGCATACCCCACCGAGTCGGTCGACCTGCGCTGTCAGTTTGTCGATGAAGGAAACACCAAGCTCACACAGGTAGCCAGATAACACACTCTGAGAGCCTGCTGTGCACGTCAGCTGTGCACGTCAGCCTTGACGCAGAGAAAGATAAATATTAAACCCTCTAATTTCCTTGAAGAGGAAGGACAGTGCTGTAAAGATGTTCTCTAAAGTTTTAATGTTGCAACCGTTGTGGTCGAAAAACATTGTTGCATTGAAATTCTGTCAGTGTGGGTATTCTCCTTTCTCTTAATATTCTATTTCATACCCCTGCATCTGTGAAATCTACTTGACATGTGGATAGACTTGATGTGCATAGACTGTCATCCTGCAACCCTCTAATATCTTGTCATTCCTCTTGGACACAGGTGTCGTGGATATGGGAGCCCAGGGAAGGCCAGAGGGACAACATTGCGGTCTTTCACCCCATATACGGCGAGAGCTTCCCCGAATCTCCCTTCAACGGGCGTGTCAGCTTCATCCAAGGCACCTTGACAAACCCCTCCATTACCATCACCAGCCTCAAGATGGCCGACGCCGGGCGGTACACCTGCGAGTATGCCACTTACCCCAGCGGCAATGAGCAAGGCACCACCAATCTGGTCATACTTGGTGAGCAGCTGGTGTTTGTTTTTTGTCTGCGCCCTAATTGTACTCGGCTAAGAGAGGGCTCTGGTGCTATGACTAATAGTGTCCTCAAATGAATGCAGTGTCACGAAACGCATCAGTTCCAATGCACCCACCTTGTTAAGCCTCCACATCGATCGCCTCGCTTTTCATCCTTGCCAGCTGAATCTCCGCTGCCTTTCTCTTGCACTATATCTTTTATTAGACTCTCAGAGGGACCACACTTCCCGTATATGCTCACTCATGCATTTACTCACTGTCTCTCCTCTCTTTCAGCGAAACCCAAGAATTCTGCATCTCCCGTTGTCGTCCAAGCCAGCACCAGCGGCAAACCAGTGGTCGTGGCCCAGTGTGAGGCGGCCGACGGCAAGCCAGCAGCCACCATCAAGTGGATGGGAGAAGTCGGTGGCACCGAAAACACCACTTCCAAAAAAGTGCAGGACGGCACGGTGACGGTAAGGAGTGAGTACCTCCTGGTGCCCACGCCCGAGGACAACGGCAAGGAGGTCACCTGCATGATCAGCCAGCGCACTCAGGACAAGCCGCAGACCTTCCCCATGAAGCTGTCCGTCGAGTGTAAGTGTGACGACTGGGTTTCGAACCCAGACCACAAGATTGTTAACCCTCTGAACCAAAGCCTAGGCATTACTCAAATAACGAATGTTTGAATAACCGTCTTATTCAACCAAGTGGGGAAAAAGCACAATAGAATATATGCATTAGGTCTCAGGTCTCAGACAAGGTTGGGTTACTCATCGCACAAGCATGGTTCACAAACATTTCTGAAGCATGTTGGATCTACCCTGTGTTTGTTTTTACCGAGCGTGAGACATCAGTCCCTAGTCATATCTCTGCAATCCTCCGGCGGTAGTTTTCAGTTTCACTGATGCTTTATAGGTCAACTGTCGCTGTGAAAACCTCTTGTGTTGAAGCCTCTCCCACTCCTGCACCCCAGTAGGTAATCAGTGTTCACTTGGTCACTCCAATTCACAGTAAGACCTCTTTCTCTCTTTCTCTCTCACTCTCTATTCTCTATCTATCTCTCTCCTCTCTCTGTTCTTTTCCCCTTCTTTCTCAGATCCCCCAACTGTGTCCATAGTGGGCTATGATAACAACTGGTACATTGGCCGGACCGACGCTGTCCTGACCTGCCAGGCCACTGGCAACCCTGTCCCCACCACCGTCACTTGGACAGCGTGAGTATCCCTTCCCATAGCTGGCTCCTGATCTTTGGAGTACCCCCCCCCCCATTGCAGTTCCAGGCTTTTTTGGAGTATATCTCCCATTGCAGTCCCAGGCTTTTGGAGTATCCCTCCCATGACTGTCCCATACTTTTGGAGTATCCGTCCTCATTTTGGTCTTAATTTACCCTGAGATGGGAGAATGACTTTAGACAATGTCTCCCAAGTCTATCCCAGACAACAGAAGGAGTCAGTAAGGCAAAAACAATCAATTAGAAATTCCAATCTGATCTGCTAGAGTACCAATATTGCCTGTCCTCTGGGGCCCAGCAGCTTGCCTTTATCTCGTAACGGGGAACACAAGTATCTCTGCAGCAGTTATACGGAAAAGAAAAACATATTTTATTTGTTTTTCTCTTGTTGATGATCCACATGGTCTTCATTTCGTCTCGCAGTGATAGACAGATGGTGGTTAGATAGATGGACTGTTGCAGCCTACAGTCTGCTCCTCCAGTTGAGGTTTTGAATATGGAACAAGATAGGAACTGGTCATATGGCTGTTCTTCTTCCAAGCCGTTTATCTCTGTCCTCCCTCTGCTCTCTCTCACTCCTGCTCCCCCTCTCCATCCCACACACAGCATGTCCGGTCGCATGCCTGACACGGTGCAGATCGACGCCAACAAGCTGATCGTGCGGAAGGTGGACGAGGCTGTGAACACCACCTTCGTATGCGAGGTGATGAACCGGCTGGGAGTGGGCAAGCACCAGGTCACCACAGCGGTCATCGGTGAGTCAAACCCACTGAGCATGTGACAGCTGCCTGCCTACTCCTACTTAATCATATGTACACACACTGATACACACATTCCCGCTCGCGAGCAAACACAGAAACAGACATTTGTGGACGCACACACACACACACACACACACACACACACACACACACACACACACACACACACACACACACACACACTGGGATCAGGGCTAGAGTCCTGCAGGCTGGTCTGTTCCATCATTTACACTGTCAGACTAATGTTCCATCACAGCTTCCTCTCAGTCGTCTGCTGGGCAGGTAAAAGGGGGTTATGGTTTGGCTTTTAGGGGTTCTTGGAAGGGTTCTTTTATTAATGGGGGAAACCAGTTGGTGTGAGCCAGTTTGCCGGGTATTCTTTTATTTTCTCCCCACTAACATCCTTAGTGTAGGTCTGGACCCCCCCCCCCCCCCACCTTCAAATTAGAGTCTGCTCTTCCTCTGCATGCACTTTCAACAGATTTTTCCTCATTTCAAATGAATGTATTCGGATATGCTGCGGTTTCTCCTCTCGCTTGCTCCCATGCTTTCACACATTGATCCAATGAACACAGAACAGCCTTACATTGGCTAGCCTTGACTTGGGTGTCAGTTATGGTTTGCAAGATGTCAGTTATGCTTTATTACATTTGGATTCTGCCTGGTCAAAATCGGTGCCGCCTTTGGATCAGTGGAACCAGTGCAGTTAGCACTTGTTCTCGGCAAAGACAACGCGAAAGCTACATTTAGAATCCGTGGGAATCCTTTCAGAGATTCTGAATTGTCTCCCTTTGAGAACAAAGGTGCTTTGTAGGCGCACACTGCTGAAACGTGTGGGAGGTGGGGAAGAAGTATGCTCTGGCTAGCAGCGTTGCCTTGTGACTACAGTATTGGGGTTGGCAGGCACTTCCACCAGCACCACATCTTTGCAAGTAACTGAGAAAAAACGTGGTCCAACCTCCAGTGACTTTGTCCTTGGCTTTGAACTGTGTTTCATCCCAAGCAATGGTGCCAGAAAATTTTTTCTTCTAAATGAAACCACTTTGTTGCACAAACACAATCAGTTCCCTTAATTTTCACTCCTGAAACCCTTTAAAAGCCCTCTCTGTTCCCTTTAACTTCAGATGAAAGCACCAAGCTATTTGTCTGGGGGTGGCTTTTATAACACCCCTTTGAGGTTGTGATTGTTACGAGGGTTGACGGAGGTGCTGAGCACAAAGTAGAAGATGAAGTTTCTCCTCTACGTTTAAAGAGGAGTGCTCAGTCACGTGACCCACGACCTCTGAGTAAAATAAAGAACCGAGTTCTGCTGACAGGAGAGGAAAATACACCGGTCTCTCGCTCGACACTTGCTCAGCGGGCACGTGCCAGAGATGGCGTGTTAGTGTCGACAAGGCGCCAGCTGGATCTGTCCGTGAAGGGAGAGCGGCAGAGAGGGGAAAACAATAACAGAAAAGTCCAAAGAACTCTGAGATGACTCCTGCTAGACTTTCAAAGGCCTGGCAGGGGTTCGCGACCCCTTGTCTCTCCAGTCTCCCCCCTCCTTTGTGGGCAGTCCAGCTGGCTCTGTACACAGCATTATTTTCACTGTTCACTGGAACACTTCTGAAGGGACCAGCAGCGCACACACACACACACACACACACACACACACACACACACACTACTTCCTCTACTGCCTCAGGCAAGCCATCCTCTGGACCCACACACACACACAAGCCTCCGCAGGGACAGAATAATAAACTAATCTAGCCGAGAGGAAATGCTGCCACTGAAATGGCTGCTGACATAAACCCGGGGCTAGTAACCTACTGTATTGTAGCCTTAGTTCCGGTTTTGTCCTCCTCAGGGCTGGAATGGCTGCAGGCCACTGGAAGTTCCTCTTTAATTAATTATCACATCTCGATTAATCTATCTCCATTGAGCAGATTTAATCCATCTCGATTTATCAGATTTTGTTTCCCGCCTCAGTTGTGGCCATGTTAAGGGGGTGTAGTAAGAACTGCCAGACCGTGAGGTTTCATCTCTGTCAGGGAGATAAGGAGAGAGAGAGGCAGGCACCTGGCCATGGTGGCTTATCAGAGACTGCCCCGTGGTGCCCAGAGAGAGGCTAAACCTGCCCCATGGAGAGCCTGGCGGGAAGGTACAAATAAACAAGTTAGAGAATATCTACCATGAACATCTGCCCATTTGCCTCCAATGATACTAGATGTACTGGATGTAGTTTGCAGAGCTAGTCCAATGTGACCCAGTAACCTTGCCCAAGGCCTGAAGAGGCGTGTTACAAAGAACTAACACCAAAGAACTAGCAAAATTGACAAACCTCGGACATTAGCACCACCAGACTGGGTTAGCTTGCAGAGCTTAAATGGATAGTGTGAGATTTTGGCGATTCGAGGAAAAGCCCTTTTTCTACCTACCCAGAGTCAGATGATCTCATGGATGCCATTTTTATATCTCTAATTGGCGTTAGCGCAATGACTAGAAGTCTACCAGAACAGCTAGCATGCTCATCAAGTTCATATGACTCTTGATATGTAGAAAAAAGGCTTAGTTGCCAAAATCTCATACTATCCCTTTAACATCTGCAAGCTAACCCAGTCTGCTGGAGTGCTGATAACCAAGGTTGATCAATTAAATATATATATTTAAAAAAATATCGAACCTCTTTGCCAAAACACAAAGAATGATTGATCGAAACCTGAGGCAAGGAGTATCTGACTGAGAATCTGAGTATATATCTCCTAAATATTTCAGATAGAAATGTGTGTGGTTCAATGCATTACTTACTAGTGAGGAAGACTTTGTTTGAATTTCATTCAAATGTCAATAACCACCTTCCCTGAACTGGGCCCACGTTTTCAATTGGACTCTGGTGGTCAGGTTCTCCACAAACGCTACATGCAGTAGCAGCCTGACTGTCTCAGGAGAGACCCCCCCCCCAATTCCAATCCCGCTCTGCCTCAGCCATTTGACGTCGAAGAGCGACAGAACGATACGCCTGATTTGGCATTCCACTGCCAGGCGTCTAACAGACCCAAGCAAAGGGCAATGATTGCCTTGCCTGTGAGCGGCCGCATTTCAATTTGAATGATAAAGTCTAAATCCGAACGCTTTGCCATTGCATTAACCGCTCATACCCTGCCATTTTGTGCCTGGCGCTTTGTCATTTTCCTCATTTTCCCAGGCTTGTAAATGCAACTGCCCTCTGGCCTGACCCAGCAGAAACAAGCTCCCCTGTCTGCATAGCCTCAGGCTGGAGGAGCATAGCTCTGTAATCCTCCAGGGTCATGAAGCTACCTTTCAATTAGCCAGAGGGTTAGCTCTATAGAACATCAGGTCAGATGACTATCTGTCTCAATAATCCCCCATCATTAATCAATGGGAAGTCAATGCAAGACAGAGTGCCCTAAATCCTTCAGGACTAGTACTGGGATCACTTTTCCCCTCTGCCCCAGCTTTGGGGCCTCCTCACTCTGTTCTGGAAGAATGAAGCTGGAACCACACACTTCTTTTTCTCTCTCTCCTTCTCTATTTCCTGTTCTCTCTCCCTTCAGCTTCCCCCCATGAATGACTCATTGCTATTCACTGTGTGTCAGTTTGTTGATCTCTATCAACAGCCAAGTTCTGGATTCAATCATCGCAGCAGGATTTGTCCAACTTAACATTGGTCTCAAAATAAATGTGCCTGTGTATAGTGCAGTCTTGGTACAGTATTCACAGAACTGATTGAGAATTTGAGTCCTTTATCTAAAAATATAATTTAATGTTATGAATTTATTGAGTCTTAAGACAAGCAGGTGCTAACAAATGTGTAAATTGTGTGCTCGGTAGAATTGGCATCTAAATAATGTGCTGTAAGCTAAACCATCAGATGTGCCTCTCAAGGTGTTTATCCTTTGCAGTTATCAAATGCAGTGTGTTTACATCTAGCAACATACCACCAGACACAAACACTGAAAATCAATACCCGATCCAGATTGACCCATCTGCTTACAGCATGTATTTTTTTTAAAAGATCATGCAATGCAGTCATTTCTTTTCATTAACTCCCAGCCGAGGCTAATTACCTCCGAGCTTACATTATTGTGATGGTGTGTCAGAGGGGGAGTGGAGCACTCGGAGCTACGCTAGTTCACCCCTCCTTGTTGTGTGCTGTCGACACATCCTGACAGTAGCCAGCAAGGCCACTTAAGAGTGCTTGCCGACTGTGTGAATACAGTGTTGAATACAGTGTTACTGCTGCATAGAGACTGCAGCTGGGAAGAAGGCGGTGGTGAATGTGGAGGCAGAGTGGCTAAGGGTGGGGATGTCACCGGGGTGAGGGGGAAATACCTCCTAGCGTTCCTCACCTCTGTAGGGGGACGAGGGAACAGCTCAATTAAATTCAGTGTGAGTGTAAGAGAGAGCGAGACGTGTGTGTGTGTGTGTGTGTAAATGTGTTAGTTTCAGCACATCTGCACAGCGTTTTCCGAAATAAATTATTTAGAAACTTCCGCGTCTGCAAGGAGAGAGGGGGATTAAATGGGCTGTAGAGAACTGACAAAAACTGAGGAGAAAAAAAGACGTGTGTGTTTTTGTGTCCTCTTCCAAAAAGAAAGGAGAGGGAGGGAATTGGATGTGATTTGAAAAAATGCCTTGCTCCCTTCAGACTAGACTACTTGAATGTGAAATGATTGAGATTGTCATGGAAACACTGGAGATTTTCAGGGGAGGAGGAGGGGGAGATGGGACGGAAGATTTGAGGTGAACGTGGATGCAGAGGTTGAGAGGGTGCTCTTACCCCCACTGACAGAGTTCACACTGTACAACACTGTACAGCAACTCCGTACATTCCCTCTCAACACGATATCTGGAGGGCTTTTAACAGACAAGTGAAGTGCACCAAGAGTGCATCAACCGTAGGTTATTATTGGATATTTACAGTTCTATACATATGGGTACTTTACCTGTACTGTACAGCAAGAACCTGAAATCCTATTTTTCAACATCATTCCAGATCCATGTTATTTTCCCTGCCTTTTTCCTGTTCAGAGAATCTCTTCCTGTTCGCTAAGTTGTGATTAGCTGAAACAGGAAGAGATGGTTCAGGTCGGCTCTGCTGTTGTGCTCCTTCCCCTAATCTCTCTGCCATGACAGTAATATAGGCGGTGATATAAGCTCGCTGTGATCATCTTGACATTTCTAACCCCTTGCTGGTTGATTTAGTCCTGACTCCCAACTACCCCTGTCCTATTTCTCCCTGTGCCGTGGCTTTGATGTTTTCCCCTCCCTATACCCAGATTTAGATATGGACATCAGGGCCTTGCATCTCCCAAGCCCTCTGTCTTGGCAGGGCATTCCAAGCTGCCCTGTATGGGGTCGGGGTTTGGAATGGATCAAACTGCAGGCGGGTTTCTGCCTCTTATAGCCTCGTGTGGCTCTGAGTTGAGTTCCTCCATTGGACTGGTTTCTGGTTTACAGTGGGGGAGCGCTCATTGCCCGGGGTTAAACTAACTGACCGATTAGGTGCAAGGGGGGGTGGCCAGAGCAGTATGTCGATGTGTTCCATTTTCCAATTCCATCATGCATGACCACAGTGTGCTAGTCATTACCACTTCTGTAGTCCCCTTTCACTTCCCTTTTCCTATCTCTTACCCTGTCTCTCTCTCTCGTCTCTGCGTTGTTGTGCCCGATGTACGCCTCGGTCAAAATCTCAGACCCGGGATTTTACATCGTGGGTCACAAAATGTGTTCCTCATTTTAGTTTATCTTCCGAAACAAGAGTGGACTGGCTCAAACTTGGCTCACACCAACCGTACTAGGACCGTATAAATGGGCAACAGGGGGCTGCAAAAAACTGCAACTAAAAGGGAGGAATCAATCCCAGTCAAATTGCTACAACACTGATCGAGACACCACCACCTCACTGACAGCATCTCACCAGGAGAGCACCAGAACAACAACACTACTCCTATGGAAAGAGGCCCATTAAAAACCGACCAACCACCCTCCTCTTCCCTCCCCCCATTTTTTGTCTCTCCCTCTACCTTTTGCTCCCCTCCCCCCTCTGCAGAGGCCATAGCGGACCCGTCCAACGCGGGTGTGGTGGCGGGGGCTATCATCGGCAGCCTGCTGGCCCTGCTGCTGGTCAGTGCGCTGATTGCTGTCCTGGTGAACCGCAGTCGCCGGCAACGGCGCGGTTACCCCGGCAATGGAGAGCCAGGCGCCTACGGGAACAAAGCCCGCCTCTTCGGCGGAGCTGGCAACAAGAGCGAAGGCACGGGGGCCAACATCAACGGGCCCATCTATACGTACCGCGAGAGTGACCCCGGCGCGCTGGTGGAGAATGTCAACGACTTCCACCGCCATGGCCCGCCAGGCTCCACCCCCACCGCCCACGACATCCTGCTGAGCAGCGAGATGGACGAGGCAGAGCGCAGGAAGTTCGACGCCCTCGACGACAGCCTGGAGGAGGAAGAGGAGCGCTACGACAGCTTTAGCGTGGGCATGGCGCCAGCTTATCACATCCACCGGCACAACGAGGAGATGGGAGGGGTCAGCATGTACCTGGACGACGACATGGAGTCACAGCGAGACGGGTCGGTCATCTCCCGGACTGCCATCTACGTCTAGAGAGGGACGGTCAACCAACCCGGGTCCAAGAGGGAGAGCTGAGGACAGGGAGGAGAGTCCATCACCACCAATCAACAACCACCTCTCTGGAACGATACCACCAACAACCACCCCTCACCCTGCATACATGCAACGCTTATGATAATAAAAAAAAAAAAATCACTACAGAAACAAAACAAGGAGTTGAAACTGAACTGTAACTGATGAACAAGCAGAATGATAACTTGAGTGCGCTGGTCAATGACTAGACATCTTGATAAGTCAGTCAGTCTACCAAAAAAAATGAAACAATGTAACTCATCTTCAATGCTGCTTATTGCTCCATTTCATTTCCGCTTAGCAAGTGAAATGTGAAGAATGACCATGTGACTGCATTAGTAGCCAACTAATCCACAGGACTGCAAACACTATAAGACTTTTTCTTGGTAAGGTCACTTACCATTCAATGTCGCCTTCATGGTAAAACTTTAGACGCATTCATAGATGGTCACACTAGTTATATAACCACTGCTACTGCTTCAAGATGTCCTCTAGTGGACTGCGGTGTGGAGGACAAGGAAGAAAGCTGTAACTTGCTGTCTTAATGTGCATCACAGGCGTTCTATAGCACAGTGTTATGTAATGGTCTTTGTATTATCAAGATGTTTGGGCCTTCAGGCCTTGTTCAACCACATTTGGTGTTAATGACTCATAATGACTTAGACAGAGTTAGTCCCACCAACTTTGTTTCCAACTTCATTTTCATGCACATTTCCTTCTTTCTATTGGTATTGTGATTACTTCCTTTTATATATGGGAGGCCAGCGACATGGTAGACCAAGCTGGAGATGGGGTTTGGACGAGAGAAGTGGGCGACCAGATCTGTTTCTTTTTCCACCTGTATGTTGGCTGTGTTCACGTTGGTGGAACGTCACTGCTAAGAGGGCAGCGGGTCAGCTGGCACGATCCGAGGGTATTGGGGCCACGTGCCAGGCTGCACTAGCCTACCATGCTGAGGGACCAACCAGCTCCTGTAACGATCGGAGCCACGTCTAGTCTGCCTAGCTATAGATAAGACAGACCGACTGATAGATGGACACGCATGCCCAGCTCTAACTGGACCTACTGCTCCAACTGTCAGTTTGACCAATAAAAAAAAAAGGAAACGGACTCCATTTCCCCGGCAAGTCAATAAATGCGCCGTTCGCCGCTGATGCTCGAGGGACCAGAGGCAGTGGCGGAATATTTCCCTCTCAGTTTTTACCAGAACAAGCTGTTCCTAGCCCACATGTTTAATTCAGGAGTAGAAGAGGCATAAAAGTGTTGTGCTTTATCTTGTGTAGAGGTATAGAGAGAGAGAGGCTGATTTCCGGATGGTATTGATCACTTTTGCGATTAATCCAGTTAAGCCGAAGCATTAATAAGACAAGCCGCACATATGGCTGAAATTGCGAAGTTTTGCTCCCGAATACAGTAGGAGTTATGAGGTCGACCGTCTGCCTTGTTGTCGACCGTCTACGATCGATTATCTACTTAGAAATACAGTATTATAATTTTATTAGCAGGGCGAAATGCTTGGTTGAGTTTTATTTTTGCTGTATGTTAATGGGAAAATCTCTGCCTGCCCTCTAAGGGGGCAGTAACACATACAATATGCCTGTGACTGTGTGTGGGGATATTTCTGACCGAGGCCCATTTAGTTCTAAGTCTGGCCGGCATATGTGTTTTCGAGTTCTGAGTTGACCGAATTTGACTCGCTGCCAGACCTGGAACGAGGTTAAGGGGCTAACCCCACCCCGCAGTATGTTCCACTGTCGGATTGGCGCCGTTCACTTTAAAGTAGCGGCCGAGTGTGTGCTGATGAGTGTGTGTATTTTGCAAGGGTGTGTGTAGTGTGATTGTACAGATTTGAGTTGTGTGTATCCCACATGCTGATTCACCGCGCAATAGCCCAATGTTATGCAGGACTTGTTTTGCATAATTTCATACATATGGATGGCTAAGCCTATCATGATTTATCTCTGAGTCATTCATCACTCATTTCATGCACAGTAACCTCACTGATGAAGGGGTTGGGGGACAGTGATAGGAAACTGCTTAGCACGGGGACCCGCATGGACATGAATATTACACTGGTGGAGCCGGAATGGAGCCGGACTGGCTCAAAGGGCCTTTGGAGTGGTATCCAGTGCCACACCGGCCAGATGGAAACTTGATTGGGTATTGGTATCCGGGCCGTTGCTCTGTAAATGTTGTGACCCACTCCCCCTCCTTTGCCTTTTCTTATCACAGATTCATATCGCATTATCAGATCATCACCACTGTGTTCAAATTAACTGTTTTCCTTATGATGTTTTGTGCGAATGGGTATCCATTTTTTTCTAATTAAGAAAAATAAGTGTTCTTATGTGAGGTGTTGGTTGTGTATATCTTGATGTAAGATATCCATTTAATTATCTAGGTGTGTGTTTATCTTCAAGACTTCCATAAGCTATGTTATTTATAAGTGCTGTGTGGGTAGTGGTAAATATCACAGACTATTATCATGGGAAATGTTTGGAAAATAACCAATGACTACAAATGACCTTACTGTAATTACATGTGTGTCAAGGCATGTATCTTGTAGCCTACTGGTAGCCTAGGGCCTCCTGTAGCTCAGTTGGTAGAGCATGGCGCTTGCAACGCCAGGGTTGTGGGTTCGATTCCCACGGGGGGCCAGTATGAAAAATGTATGCACTCACTAACTGTAAGTCGCTCTGGATAAAAGCGTCTGCTAAATGACTAAAATGTAAATGTAGAGGTATATTATCGGGGGCCTTGATCTCCAGTCTGCTCTGACCGTCTTTTCCACACAAACACTCTCTCTCTTCCACAGATAAACTCTCACAAGAGAGCATATAATCACACACCCTTGCAGATCTGTTTCACCCATAGAATTCTCTCTCTCTCTCACTCACACACACACACACACACACACTATATTTCCCTGACCTGACACAATCCTTGAGTTCAATGCCTCCCATTAGCAGGGGCAAGATAGTTCCTCGTTGGCCTCCTGTGACTCCATCACTCTCCATCTTGTTATTAAGATGAAAAGAGAGGGAAATCGTTCTCTACAGAGGCTTAAAACCTTTGATTTGCCATTCCCCTGTTTTAGAAGTAAACAAGCACCAATTTCACTCTGTGGGAAATGGTGCTACAGCTTGTAAGGACCATGTCAGAATAAAAAGCAATATTTCTGGCATGCAATTACCATCCCTGTCTAAGGGCAGGGGTGGTGGTTATTTTAAAAAGCATAAATATGTTACGACGTCCTACAGTTTTTGTCACACTCTAATCTCAAGACAACCAAACAAAGCCTTAAATTCACCATTTGGCCACATGCAGTATTCCCCGTGTCCCTTGTGTACAAAGTATAAATACATCCAACATACTTGCAACATGCATTACTAATTTATGTGGTCATGTTAGTGCATCTGTTCTGCCCAGCTGCTGGCATAATAAGATATTCATATTTTCTGCTAAATTCTACAGTGTTTTTGTTGTGTACAATGTTGACAGGATGGTGACCTGGAGAATATGAATAATATTAAAAGCTTCTATATTCCAAGATGTTTGTCTCGCTCACTACAAGCTGCTAGTATAACAACGTCTTCTGTATCACCGTCTGACAGGGTGGGTGTTTTCATTAGAAACCTTTCCTTCCAGTTTGTCCTGTCAACATTATTTTTGTATTCTGGTGTTATTAAAGTATGATGGATTTCTAAATATGATTGAGTCTGTTATGTGTGACGTTCAGACAGTGTAGTGGTCCGTCTGTGAATTTGATTGTGTATGTAACATGTATATCGACAATGTTTTGCTTCAGCCCTTGCCGTTATTAGGTCTACCTTAATATAAAACTGAAATTATTCTCATTATTACACAGAGAACTGTCTGTTCGGTTACATTTATCATCTTCCACAACAACCCCATCTAGACAAGTGTAATTACCCAAAGTGCTAGAGAAACTATAGGGTTATTAATGTGGAACAGTGAGATATAATAAGTGCAGAGTAACCATCATGCAAAGAATACTGATGACAATGAGCAGTTTCTCAAGTAGATGCATTCATGGTTCCCTGAATGAGTTGTTTACAACAAGTGGGCTGGATGTTGTTGTATGTTGTCTTCAGTTCCAAACTATTTTTATGGACCTAAATAAGGTGGCTTATTCAGACAAACCTGTGGTACTACGTTGCCCCACAACATCCTTGACTGTAGTCGAGACGTTTATGGTCCTCCTGAGTCCACTTTAGGTCCTCGTCTGTTGCCTTGACTACGCCTCTTTGTGGCACTCTGTCAAACCCTCTTCACTCAGGGCTTTTATCCTTGTTGACCTAATGCAGGCGACTGGGACACGAATGGCTTAGTTTCAGTTCAGGGAACGCTACTGAAAAAATAGCCTTTTTAAGATCTGTTTAGAGTCATATTTTACAAAAGTCAACCTACCTCAAGTCTGCTGGCATGTAAATCTTGGTAACGGCTTTGAAAGGTGAGATTGTGACAAGCAACAAACAATTACCTCAGACAATCTACAATCTTTGGGTGTGAACTGTTAAAGTGGAAGGATACCAATTGTTTTTGGCGGGGCTGACATGCAGAATGTTAAATAATGTAGCAGGGCACGTAACGACTGAAGTAGACCCACATGTTATAGTAATGTAATGTCGTTTTTCTGCCTCAATGCGAAATCGTGTCATTATCAGGCAGATCTGACGCGCACATTTGTTTAGCATATTATTCTATTAGTTCCACTTTTTTTAAAACAGTGACTGGGTTGGAACTATTTTCCTCACGAGACCTACACTACCAGTCAAAAGTTTGGACACACTTACTCATTCAAGGGTTTTTCTTTATTTGTACTATTTTTTTTACATTGTAGAATAATAGTGAAGACATCAAAACTATGAAATAACACATATGGAATCATGTAGTAAACAAAAAGGTGTAAAACAAATCAAAGTATATTTTATATTTGAGAATCATCAAATAGCCACCCTTTGCCTTGATGACAGCTTTACACACTATTGGCATTCTCTCAACCAGATTCACCTGGAATGCTTGTCCAACAGTCTTGAAGGAGTTCCCACATAGGCTGAGCACTTGTTAGCTGCTTTTCCTTCACTCTGCGGTCCGACTCATCCCAAACCATCTCAATTGGGTTGAGGTCGGGAGATTGTGGAGGCCAGGTCATCTGATGCAGCACTCCATCACTTTCCTTCTTGGTAAAATAGCCCTTACACAGCCTGGAGGTGTGTTGGGTCATTGTCCTGTTGAAAAACAGATGATAGTCCCACTAACCCCAAACCAGATGGGATGGCGTATCGCTGCAGAATGCTGTGGTAGCCATGCTGTTTAAATGTGCATTGAATTCTAAATGAATCACAGACAGTGTCACCAGCAAAGCACCCCCACACCATAACACCTCCTCCTCCATGCTTTACGGCGGGAAATACACATGCGGAGATCATCCGTTCACCCACACCGCGTCTCACAAAGACATGGCGGTTGGAACCAAAAATCTCCAATTTGGACTCCAGACCAAAGGACAAATTTCCACCGGTCTAATGTCCGTTGCTCGTGTTTCTTGGCCAAGCAGGTCTCTTCTTCTTATTGGTGTCCTTTAGTAGTGGTTTCTTTGCAGCAATTCGACCATGAAGGCCTGATTCACACAGTCTCCTCTGAACAGTTGATGTTGAGATGTGTCTGTTACTTGAACCCTGTGAAGCATTTATTTGGGCTGCAATTTCTGAGGCTGGTAACTCTAATGAACTTATCCTCTGCAGCAGAGGTAACTCTGGGTCTTCCAATCCTGTCGTGTTCCTCAAGAGTGCAGGTTTCATCATTGCGCTTGATGGTTTTTGCGACTGCACTTGAAGAAACTTTTAAAGTTCTTGACATTTTCCGGATTGACTGACCTTCATGTCTTGAAGTAGTGATGGACTGTCGTTTCTCTTTGCTTATTTGAGCTGTTCTTGCCATAATATGGACTTGGTATTTTACCAAATAGGACTATCTTCTGTATACCCCCCCCCCCCCCCCCCCCACACCTTGTCACAACACAACTGATTGGCTCAAATGCATTAAGAAGGAAAGAAATTCCACAAATGAACTTTTAAGAAGGCACACCTTTTAATTGAAATGCATTCCAGGTTGAGAGAATGCCAAGAGTGTTCAAAGCTATCATCAAGGCAAAGGGTGACTATTTGAAATAAAATATATTTTGATTTGTTTAACACTTTTTTGGTTACTACATGATTCCATATGTGTTATTTCGTAGTTTTGATGTCTTCACTATTATTCTACAATGTAGACAATAGTACAAATAAAGAAAAACCCTGGAATGAGTAGGTGTGTCCAAACATTTGACTGGTAGTGTGTGTGTGTGTGTGTGTGTGTGTGTGAGAATGTGAATTGTTATGGATTTTGTAGGCCGCCATCTATGCTAATTATTTTATTTATTTAAAACGTCCCTTTATCCCCCAGTATGAATGGAAGACGGGCATGTCAGCATTACCAGGCATGTCAAAATTCCATGCCAAATTAGATTTTTATTTTCAAGAATGAGAGAAATTATTAATAAAATTGAAACAGATAGAAAAAAAAAAAAAAAAACTGTAAAATAAACAGCCAAACACATTCTTCTATAGTATTATTTGTGGAATGTCATTGTTTAGACTAGGTAGGCCATGAAATTGCACTGGAATGCTGAATGCCGGAATGCTTTAAATGATTTTCCTCGACTCGTCAATAAGTGTCTCGCCCACATGACCTAGTAGCTTGTTGTTTACCTTGGGGCTTGTGACCTTAACCAGAGGGTGTCAGGGCAGGGCTTGCAGAAACACCTGATAGCCTACTATGTTCTGGCCTGCCGGCTGCTTGCCTGTCCACTGTATATTGACAGGCCACTAATGGCTCTGGCTGGCCAGTATTAATGGACCAGCAGGGCTGTGGACGGCCGCAGGGGGCCTTCCATTGAGCCCTGTGTGAACCGTGTGGACCGCCCTGGGGCCTAGTTGCTCTGCTCTGCTCTCTCACCTTTCCCGCGCCACTCAGCCTGAATGGATTGACATAGATTGACAGATAAATGACCTAAAGCGTCTTTTCTCCAGGCCAGTCTCTCAGCGGGATGGACAGATAGTCAGCCAGGGAGAAAATCCTGTCCATTTCACCTCCTGAATGTTCTCTCAGTTTCTCATCAAAAACTCACATTTGTATCTGTGTGAACAGTTTGGCTGTCAGTTGTCACAGCACCTGAGAGTTCAAATCAAATTTTATTTGTCACATGCTTTGTAAACAACAGGTGTAGACTAACAGTAAAATGCTTACTTATGGGTCCTTTTCCAACAATGCAGAGTTAAAGATAAAAATAAAATATAAATACACAGTGAATAACGAATCTCAATAACGAGTAAAAATAACATGGTTATTTACATTTTAGTCATTTAGCAGATGCTCTTATCCAGAGCGACTTACAGTAAGTAGGGTTAAGTGCCTTGCTCAGTCACCTAGTCAGCTTGGGGATTTGAACCAGCAACCTTTCGGTTACTCGCCCAACACTCTTAACCACTAGGCTACCTGCCGCCCTATACAGGGAGTACCAGTACCGAGTCGATGTGCAGCAGCTGCCAGGGAAAGCCTACAGTAATTTGTGATACCGGTGTGGAAGATCACATGTCCCTCACAGTTTTTGTGAAATTAGAACGCACATTCCTTAAGATAAGCCTTGTGACTTTGTCAGCTGTGCCTTTCACACTCGGGGGTGAGGCGTCATCGTTGTATGTGTGAACCCGAGCAAGAGGGAAAACTCAGCGAGCTTATCTCGCTGCAGCACCTTTGATAAGGGTAAGGTAGCAACAGGATTCAACGTTTCCTGAGGTGCGATGGCTTACAATCTGATCTGAATCGGCCTCCACTAACCTCTCAGTGGTCACCTTTCGGTATATGAAGTGATTTGGGTTAAGCGAACTGATCCTAGGACAGTTGGTAATGGATAGTCCAGTGATGGCTTTCCATCTGATCTGGAATCAGCATCTACCAACCACCCATAAAGTGGTCACCAGTTCGTATGCGATGTTATGCGTGTTAAAGTAGCTAATCCTAACTGATCCCAGGACAGTGGGTAATGGATAGCGCCAGCTCGCTAACTGCAATGACAAGATTCAGAACATAGAACCAGGGAAGTGACACTGAGCTAGGGAGAGGAGGTTGAACGTGGGCACTTGGATACCGGACATGTCCTCTTCGGTTTGGCTCTCTGCACAGTAGTGTCAAAAGCAGAGGGAGAGATACGAGACGGCTACTCTCTTTCTCTTCTCTTTTTGGCTTGAGAAGATAAGACTGACACCCCTGAAACGCACCACAGCACCATCGCTTCTCTGGTGCCCATCGTTCCCTGCGAAATGATGGCCAGAGTCCACCAGTTATCGAACCCTTTTTATGTAGGCTGTGAAGTGATAGGCATGCTCAGTCCTGCCCCACTGCTCAGCCATACTGTCTAGAGGCCTATCATCAAATCCACTATAATTTTATATACTTTTCTCCTCCATCAAGAACACTATCTTTAGCTTACGATTCAATTATATTCTTTAAAGGGTCAATCTGTGATTGCTGCATCCATTTTTGACTTTTAAATGAATGATATATACCCATTGATTCTTGAAGAATATAACTTATGCATGCCTCATGAGCTTAGTTCAACTGTCGTAACCCTTCAGAACCCAAAATACACTACATGACCAAAGGTATGTGGACACCTGCTCGAACATCTCATTCCAAAATCATGGGCAATAAAATGGAGTTGGTCCCCCCTTTGCTGCTATAACAGCCTCCACTCTTCTGGGAAGGCTTTCCACTAGATGTTGGAACATTGCTGCGGGGACTTGCTTCCATTCAGCCACAAGAGCATTAGTGAGGTCGGGCACTGATGTTGGGCGATTAGGCCTGGCTCGCAGTCGGCGTTCGAATTCATCCCAAAGGTGTTCAATGGGGTTGAGGTCAGGGATCTGTGCAGGTCAGTCAAGTTCTTCCACACCAATCTCAACAAACAATTTCTGTATGACCTCGCTTTGTGCACGGGGGCATTGTCATGCTGAAACAGGAAAGGGCCTTCCCCAAACTGTTGCCACAAAGTTGGAAGCACAGAATCCTCTAGAATGTCATTGAATGCTGTAGCGTTAAGATTTCCCTTCACTGGAACTAAGGGGCCTAGCCCGAACCATGAAAAACAGCTCCAGACCATTATTCCTCCTCCACCAAACTTTACAGTTGGCACTATGCATTCGGGCAGGTAGCGTTCTCCTGGCATCCACCAAACCCAGATTTGTCCGTCAGACTGACAGATGGTGAAGCGTGATTCATCACTCCAGAGAACACGTTTCCCCTGCTCCAGAGTCGAATGGCAGCGAGCTTTACACCACTCCAGCCGACGCTTGGCATTGCGCATGGTGATCTTAGGCTTGTGTGCGCCTGCTCGGCAATTAAAACCCATTTCATGAAGCTCCCGACAAACAGTTATTGTGCTGGCGTTGCTTCCAGAGGCAGTTTGTAACTCAGTAGTGAGTGTTGCAACCGTGGATAGACAAGTTTTACGCCCTTTAGCACTCGGCGGTCCCGTTCTGTGAGCTTGTGTGACCTACCACTTCGCGGCTGAGCCGTTGTTGCTCCTAGACGTTTCCACTTCACAATAACAGCACTTACTGAGTTACCGCCACTCTGATATCCAATAGTTTTCCCTGGCTGTATGTGATGATACAAACACTTTCTGAGCTAATACTGTTGACCAGGGCAGCTCTAGCAGGGCAGAAATTTGACGAACTGACTTGTTGAAAAGGTGGCATCCTATGACGGTGCCACGTTGAAAGTCACTGAGCTCTTCAATAAGGGCATGTTTGTCTATGGAGATTGCATGGCTGTGCGCTCGATTTTATACACCTGTCAGCAACAGGTGGGGTTGAAATGGCCAAATCCACTAATTTGAAGGGGTGTCCACATACTTTTGTATATATAGTTTATAAGCTTGTGTAAAGTGGTTCTATTTTAGTGGTTGTATTTCTCCAACCCCATCCCTCAGCTGGTGAGGTGCTCACTTTGTTATTGTTTGAACTGCAGAGTTCCCCATTAAATCCACAGCCATGAGGTTTTCTCCCCCATCCAGAACACGATCTTTAGTGTACTATTCAATTTATATTCTGTCCCCCAATTAGCTTTAATTATTTATTCAGCAAGATATTTTTGTTATACAGAGTTTAGTATGATACCCCAGAGGCACGGGTTACTGGCCCTGTGCTCTAACCTCTAGGCTACCTACCGCTTAGTAGCACAGCACTCTATTCCCTCCACTTAAGGAAACAATAACCCTGTTTCCATGGCGTCCCGTAGATCCAGTCACGGTTAATTGGCATTCTAAGAGTGGTCAGTAACAGAGAAGATTGATGACTCGTTCCATAGAGGGAGAGCTATTCAACAGGGCATCTGGTTCTCCAACCTCCAACATTCTACTGGTGCTTTATGAGTGTGTGGGGAAGGTGGAAGGGGATATTATTGCGCCTAAGAATAGATCTGCGAGACGGAAATGATTTTGATGCGAGGTGGAGGGTGTGTGCGCGATTGTGTGTGTGTGGCTCTGGGCATTCTGCAGATCATTCAATGTTTAATCCAGCGCTTTCCCCGGCAGCACGATTCCCAACAGGCAGCTCCCACTCTAGAGCCGCGCTACTTCCCCTAGATCCTAACCAGGAGAGAAGATGGAGAGGTGGAAAATAACGCACTTCTGTACGTTCTGGGCTGATATCCCTGGGTTGTGTTTTCTTCTAATCATCATCTTTGCAGAGGGAATCAAAAATGAGATGAATGGGGGGAGTGTGTGTGTGGAGGGGGATGGGGGATTGATGTGTGTAGATGTGTGCGTAGATCTGTGTGTAGATGTTTGTGTGTGTGGGTGTTTGTGTCATTGGATTTACTCTGTGTTGTACTGAACAACTTTTGTACAGGATGTGGGAATGGCTTTTTTGTTGTTGTTGGAGAGGGAGGGAGGGAGGGAGGGAGGGAGGGAGGGAGGGAGGGAGGAGGGGGAGAGAGATTTTTTCATTCTTCAAATATTTACCTACCTATTCAGTGCATGATGAATAGCCACTCAACCCCTCAGTCCACTCTTATCTTTCATATCGCTCCCTCATCTAATTTATTTCTTCATCTTTTCACCAGTCTTTCTCTCGCTCTTTTCATTCGCTCTGTTCATCATCACCTCTCTCCGTCACCCTTCTCTGTGTATCAGTCACTCACTCGCCTGGACAGCTCACCATATTGCTTCATATCTTCTATTTCCCTCTCATTTTCTCCATCCCTCCCTCCCTCCCTCCATCTATCCATCCGTCTACCTCTTGAACACGCTCTCTCATTTTGATGACTGGGGCGATTGGGGTATTGTCATGTCCGTCCATCCTCTCTCCATCTCTCTTCCAGCCAACAGATCATATCTCATAGTCAGGAGCTTACTGAGAACGTCTTCACCCGGGATATCACTTTCCTTTGTCTTTCATCCCTCCCTCCCTCCATCTTCGTCTCGCGACCGGCTCAGCTCGACAAACGTGAGGGTGATATAATGGAGTCTCATATCCGCTTTCACATCACTCAATCCATCTCACCTATCTTTATTTGGTTAATACACTGGCACACATGCGGTTGTGTGTGAGTGTACACACACACATACACACATTCTCTTTCTTTTTCTCTTCCCATTTCCTTTCCTTTCTTCCTCTGTTTTCCCTATCTCTCTGTCACACACCATCCCTCCCTCTCACACAGCCGCATCACAAACAGAATACAGTTCTGGCTACGCTTCTTGGGGGCTCTTCCCTCAGCACACGTGGATACATCATGCCACTACCTTTCAACGTCTTTACCATCTTAATAAACCAGTCCATCCTATGACTCCCATCTCTCTCTGTTCTTCCCTCCCTGCCGTTGACCCAGCTGTCACTCCTTCATTCTATCACACGTCCGGGATGCCGTCCATCCATCCATCCATCCATCCATCCGTTTGCATTAGCCTGACGAGTAGAGACGGCGAGCGAGCGTGGCTCACCTACTCGGCCTGATTACACGCGAAAGCCTGAGTGGGCGGTCCGGCCCCGCGGTCTCAAAGCACTGACTCCTGGGTAATGGGCACCCATGCAGAGCCGCGCTTCTAGGCGAAGATCCATTAGAAGAATTCTTGTTTTAGGTACAGAAATGCTCATTCAATTTCTGTCTTACATCTTTCTCTCTATCTATCGGCCTTCCCTTCACCCCCCCACAGATCTATATCTCATGACAGTCTGCACTGCTTCCTCCCCTAGGACACAGTTACTAATAGGAAAGTTTAACCATGCCTCTATCCACAATTCATGACCTGTTGTCCCCACGACTGGATGGCAGCACGGGTAAAAACCGTATATTTTAATGTCATTTCTACCCTTTCCATTGTACCCGCCTTGTACCCTCTTTATTATACCCTTCGGCCCATTTCCCGCTACGCTGGCGTCAGTGTTGTGATATATGCGGTGGCTTCTGGGGATGCCATCTGTACGGCCTGGCTGTCTGTCTCCCCCTGGGTCGCCAGTCTCGACACTCGCCTAGCAGAGCGAGCGTCTCGCAGTTTGTTGCGTGTCACCCATAAAGAGAAGGAGGGAGGACGACATTCAGGCCAGAGGGAAATTAAATGGAGCGACAAGATCTTTATCTCTCTGTTAATGCTATATTCAGTTAATGATATACAATATCCTACACAATGCTTTAATTCATTTCGAGGCCCTATCTATTCAGTCTAATTCAATATGATAGGAGTGTGATCGGGATCTGGTTAATGCTATATTCCATGTGCTGTCCATTGTTAGAATAGCCTTGTGGGGTACAATACTGTACACACAATGGCTTTAATTCAATTCATATGCACACCAGGTTCCTGCAACGCGAGTAAGATAAGAGATAAGAGTGTCATTGAACAGGCCTATCTATACCCGTGCTAGAGAGTCTGAATGTCTACTCACTGGCACTAATAGAAACCAGGAAAAAAGGGAGGACAGCCCATGTGCCGGTCGCGTCAAATCCATTGTATTGAAACACTGGAACATCCTCAAGTGATCCAAATCTACTAGAGTTCACAACATTGCCACCTTGCATTTGTTTCTGCCGCGCAATCAGGCCGCTTCCGTTATGCACAGCATGCAGCTACCCAGTAAGCATGACACTTGGCTCCCAGGCCCATCCAATGGCAATTACAAGTGTGGACAATGTGTTCATTGTGACAATACGACCGATACTAATGTTTTGTTTTTAACACGTGAGAACAGGTAAAGAATACAAAATCCAAAGCTTCATTAATTGTAGCACCACAAATACAATGTACAGTGCATTCGGAAAGTATTCAGACCCCTTGATATTTTCCAGATTTTGATACGTTACAGCCGTATTCTAAAATAAAACATTTTCCTCATCAATCTACATACAATACCCCATAATGACAAAGCAAAAACAGTTTGTAAATGTATAAAAATAAATAAAAATACCTTATTTACATAAGTATTCAGACCATTTGCTATGTTTCCATTGATCATCCTTGAGATGTTTCTACAACTTGATTGGAGTCCACCTGTGGTCAATTGAATTGATTGGACATGATTTGGAAAGACACACACCTGTCTATATAACGTCCCACAGTTGACCGTGCATGTCAGAGCAAAAACCAAGCCATGAGGTCGAAGGAATTGTCCGTGGAACACAGTGGCCTCCATCATTCTTAAATGGATGACGTTTGGAACCACCAAGAATCTTCCTAGAGCTGGCCGCCCGGCCAAACTGTGAAACCGGGGGAGAAGGGCCTTGGTCAGGGAGGTGACCAGAACCCGATGGTCACTCTGACAGAGCTCCAGAATTCCTCTGTGGAGATGTGAGAACCTTCCAGAAGGACAACCATCTCTGCAGCACTCCACCAATCAGGCCTTTATGGTAGAGTGTCCAGACAGAAGCCACTCCTCAGTAAAAGGCACATTACAGCCCGCTTGGACTTTGCCAAAAGGCACCTAAAGGACTCTTAGACCATGAGAAACAAGATTCTCTGGTCTGTTGAAACCAAGATTGAACTCTTTGGCCTGAATGCCAAGCGTCACGTCTGGAGGAAACTTGGCATCATCCCTATGGTGAAGCATGGTGGTGGCAGCATCATGCTGTGGGGATGTTTTTCAGCGGCAGGGACTGGGAGACTAGTCAGGATCGAGGGAAAGATGAACGGAGCAAAGTACAGAGAGATCCTTGATGAAATTCTGCTCCAGAGTGCTCAGGACCTCAGACTGTTTACCTTCCAACAGGACAACAGCCCTAAGCACACAGCCAAGACAACGGAGGAGTGGCTTCGGGACAAGTCTCTGAATGTCCTTGCCCGGACTTGATCCCGATCGAACATCTCTGGAGAGACCTGAAAATAGCTGTGCAGTGACACTCCCCAGCTGACCTGACAGAGCTTGAGAGGATCTGCAGAGAAGAATGTGAGAAACTCCCCAAATACAGGTGTGCCAAGCTTGTAGCGTCATACCCAAGAAGACTCGAGGCTGAAATCGCTGCCAAAGGTGCTTCAACAATGTACTGAGTAAAGGGTCTGAATACTTATGCAAATGTAATATTTCAGTTTTAAATTTTTTATACATTTGCAAACATTTCTAAAAACCTGTTTTTGCTTTGTTATTATGGGGTATTTTGTGTAGATTGATGAGGGAAAAAAACAATTTAATCAATTTTAAAATAAGACTGTAACGTAGCAAAATGTGGAAAAAGTCAAGGGGTCTGAATACTTCCGACTGCATTGTACATGCTCAAACGCATCGGAGGGGCTGCTTATATTGGTCAACCAAACGAGCATTGAAACTTCACATCGCAGAACATAAGGCTGCTATTCGAAATAAAAACATGGACTATGCTATTGCACGCCACTGCATCGACGCCAACCATGGCTCACCTTCCTCCCTTTTCACATTTCACCAAGAGGAGGTGACGACATATGTAAACTAAAACAGAGGCATTCTGGCAATACTCCTTAGACACTGTGGATTCAAAGGGGCTAAACAATGATTTCTCACTGTCCTTGTTTCTATAATGTTGTTGCCCTGATTTATTTGGGTCTCTGTGCTTCACAGACCTATGTATATTTTGACATGGCCTATTGATTAACGAGACACACCATTTCTCTTATTATTTGGTGCTATAATTTGTCATTTAACTTGAAACATAATTTTTTTTACATTGTTGTGTCTCAATGAGCCACTAGGCTATAAATAGGAGCAAAGTGCAATGGTCAGGTAACTCTGAGGAAGTACTGTAGAAAAGAATAAAGATCAAGACTACTGTGAAGGATAATCCCCACGACACGTGTCAAACTCATTCCATGGAGGGCCTAGTGTCTGCGGGTTTTTGGTTTTCCCTTTCAATTAAGATCTAGACAACCAGGTGAAGGGAGTTTTTTACTAATTAGCGACCTTAATTCAAGTACAAGGGAGGAGTGAAAAGCCCGCAGACACTCGGCTCTCTGTGGAATGAGTTTGACACGTGCCCTAGGGCTACATACTAAAGAAAACAGGTATTGTGTTGAAATGACAAATTAAACAGTCTTAACTATATCACCTGTTCATATTTATTCAGCGGACTGTAGTTACATTGTTTTGGCAACACCTTAACATTTTAGTTGTTTTCTCGCATTGGGGGTCCGACTGACTGAATTCAGCATTGTCTGCAAGCCCATTTGAAGCAACACGTTACCCAATGGGCAGGTCAGTGGGTTACCAATGGCTTACCACACATTTTCAAAAGTCCCCACAAACTGCCATGTGGGTCTATGGGTCTCTGTATCCTATGTCTCCTGGGTTTAAAGTGTAGTCCCCATTGTTCTAAAGGAATTACACTATTGACCTTTATGTGGTTGTGTTTCGTAGTGCGCTTGTCTGTCCGGATCATGTCTTGGCCCAAGAAGATTCCCCTTCAGGTCATTGGCGCCGTGCGCTATGCACATAACGACATGGAGATATTTAGTGTAGTGCCCCATGGGATTCGCATCACTGTGTGTGTTTGTTGTGGGGGGGAGCAGTTTCGAAGCAGATCCTACTCTACTCTACTAATTCCTAGTGGTCTGTATATAGCTTGTGTGACCTTTTGGAACATCGCCATTTCTGTGTATTTAACACGAGTCCTCTGTGCATTGGGGATGTACACAATACGCACTTGAACTTGCGTCGTGTGCTCTGAGCGTCTTCATTTTGTTCAGCGCACAAAGGTGTTTCCATACGCAGTGTCTGAGCATGCTTTAGCGTGCGTAGGCTCTGCATGCCGATGATGATAATTTGCAGTGTGTGTGTGTTCAGTGTTTGTTGCTTGTTGTGCACATTGAAGCTCCGTGTGTGTTGGTTTGGACTCCCCATGTGTGTGTTCAGGCACTTTCGCCAAATTCAGTGTGCCGCATATGATTATAGGCCCAGAATCCATAAAGCCTGTTTCAGTGTTTTCTCTTTCTCTCTCTCTCTCTCCTTCCATCTTCCCTCTCCCCCCTCTCCCCCCTCTCTTTCTTTCTTTCTTTCTTTCTTTCTTTCTTTCTTTCTTTCTTTCTTTCTTTCTTTCTTTCTTTCTTTCTTTCTTTCTTTCTTTCTTTCTTTCTTTCTTTCTTTCTTTCTTTCTTTCTTTCTTTCTTTCTTTCTTTCTTTCTTTCTTTCTTTCTTTCTTTCTTTCTTTCTTTCTTTCTTTCTTTCTTTCTTTCTTTCTTTCTTTCTTTCTTTCTTTCTTTCTTTCTTTCTTTCTTTCTTTCTTTCTTTCTTTCTTTCTTTCTTTCTTTCTTTCTTTCTTTCTTTCTTTCTTTCTTTCTTTCTTTCTTTCTTTCTTTCTTTCTTTCTTTCTTTCTTTCTTTCTTTCTTTCTTTCTTTCTTTCTTTCTTTCTTTCTTTCTTTCTTTCTTTCTTTCTTTCTTTCTTTCTTTCTTTCTTTCTTTCTTTCTTTCTTTCTTTCTTTCTTTCTTTCTTTCTATTATGAATAATACAACAACCTGCTGCTTGCCATGAAATAGCAAAAAGCCCAAGTGTGCTAATGTCTTTTGGAGCCTGGATCAGTCAGTGTGTTGATGTGCGGTGCTGTGTACACTGGGAGGGTTGTGGAGTCTGTTGTCTGTCTTTGTTCTGTCTTCGCGTACGTGTCTGTTGCTACCTGTACACTTAGCAACGTGTGCTTTCGTGTCTGCGTGCTGCTGTGCGAACAACCGCAGCACGCAATGTGAAAGGAAATCAACTTCATTTGTATGTTGTGTGTGACCCTGAGTGTGTGTGTGTGTTACTGACAATTTAACAACGAGAATTCAGGATGGACTAGTTTTCTTTTCATGCAGACTATGTGTGTGTGTACTGCAGTAAGCATTATGCTCTCTGTCTGTCTGTCTGTCTGCCTGCTGTGTGTGGAATAGGCAGTGCAGCCCCTTGCTGTGCATGGTATCTACTGTACATTCTGTATCCGTGCCTGAGTCCGTCGGTGTGTGTGTGCCCATGGTTCTGAATGCCTCTCACACACCTTGGTATTTTAAGCATATTCCATGTTAATATTCAGTGAGGGGGAGGTGGGGGTGAAACCAGTCCCCAAGTTCACCATGACAGTTCAGAACGACATGACAGAGGTCGAACACATGCACACGCACATGTACATACACATACTGTATACACACACACACACACACACACACAGATCCACACATATTCCACACACACCAGATGGGAAAGAGATACATAAATCGGAGGAGAGAGAGAGAGGAGGAGGGAGATGTCCGAAGCACCCTGGCAGCTGAGAAGGACAGATGGAGAGAGAGAGAGAGTAAGATAGATGGAGAGGAGGGCTACAGAGAGCTTGGTGTGACCTGAGGGGCCATTGGGGGCCGGTGTGGGCTTCAGCTCACGTTTCCCCAGTTGGCGAGTTGTCACCGCACTCCTCCCTCCCAGCCTTCTCTCCCCCTCCCCCTCCCGACTCCAACACATTTCTCTCCCTCCTCCTGACTCCCCTACCTCCCCACCCCCCTCTGTGCTCCTGACTGAGTAGCCCTCCTCCCTCCTGTAGTCACTTTCTAGCTGTGGAAACGTGCTGCGTCTCTGGGGAGGCTTCCTACCCTCTGCGCAAGGGCTGTGGTGTGGAGTTGGAAAGGGAATGTGTGTGTTCCATCTCTGTTGAAGGGCTGTGGAGCTGCACTGTTGTGCCCTACCTGTTGAATACGGCTTTTGGTCATTCAGGTTGTGTATGTATTCGCCTGTGGGTGTGTAAACTGTAGATATCGATTTGTCTTTGTGTATTCCATCTACCCTCTGCACTGTTGAGCAGCGGTGGCGACACGGTGTGTGTGTAGCCGTGTCTCTCTCTCGCTCACTGTGTTTGTGTTCCATCTCGCCTCCGTCAAAGGGTTTCTGGCGTCTGCTCCTCTCACCCCTCTCCTCCCGTCATTGGCTCCCCCTGAAAGGCTCCAGTCTCCTTCCCGGGCCTTAGCGTCAGCGCTAGCTTAGCTAGGCTGTCTGAGAACTGAGGCTACGTTAACATGGTCTTGAATATAAATCACTGTTTGTTTGATGTCGGATGCCTTAACATCGCATTCCTGAGAAGTCCAGTTCTCATATGACTGCTTGACACTACCTCACATTCCTCCAACAAGGCAATAAACTGTTTTCTTTGGCACATTAGCCACAAGGTAGAAAATAAATGATGTTTTTATTATGTAGAGAGGACCATTGTATTCAAGATGGCCTCGGTTGTGTTTGTTGTAACAGTGTTAGAGCACATTGTATTACCCTTTAGCTGGGATGAGAGAGATAGTCAGAGGACACGTGCTGGATTCTTTGACTTGGCCCCAATTATGAGATGGCGCAGAAATTGCATGCAGAGATTATTCTATAAAGACTGTATTACTCAAGATACAGTACTTGTGCCAGCCTTTATTTCACAAACTGTAAAAGAGGGCTATGAAAAGCCTATGATATTTTATGTGGGTTAAAACCCATTCAAACATACCAGTTATGAACTATATATGCAACACACGCAATGCAAATGCCATCTGTTGTATTCGATTTAAGTGCCATGCATTTTCGGTAATGGCCCCACTTTTTAGCACTGTCAGAATGCTAGCTACAGTAATGTATGACACACAACCAGCTGAACTAGTTGGTTCAAGGGTATTACACAGTATAGTAGGAAATGTGAGCTTTGATGCGCCTGTGAGTCTTTTGATGTTTGATATTCACTGGAAATATGCTGTTGATGGTACTGTATTGATTTTCTGTTGCAGTCTGGATGTTTGTGGCTGCAGGCCAGTGGCAGGCATTGCGTACTTGTTACCAAGGTGTTACCTGGCTGCTACTGTGAGCCCTGAGGCTGTGTATCTGAGTATATGTGCATTTGAGTTTACGTGTGTACGTGTGTGTGTGTGCTCGTGTCACCCCGCGTTAGCACGCCGCGTGCCTCCTTTACCCACAGGTAACCGGGTTTGACATGCTTCAAAATCCTCTCTTTGGAATGCCAGGCTTGCGCTAACCTGCCAAGATGTCAGGGAGATAGTTTTGTGGCCCCCTTCTGCATAGTTGTACTTTTTTTTCAAAGACGAGACCCATTAAAATGCGTTGTGTGTTTGCAAAGACAGGAGAGGATTGTGATTTCTCGATTTTTAGCACACAGGGCTTGGCAGTTGAAGTGGGTTGTACCCTAAGGGTGTATTTCCAGTGACTTGTACCTACGCACACCTGCACACACAGGATGTCTTCCTTTTCCTCTTTGGAGCCCCCCTGCTGTTTTAGCAACATATTTGTCTTTACAGTCTTGAACGCCCTATCTTCCTACCTTGGTGACACAGCAACCGTGTATAAAGCTACATTAATTAGGCGCAGTGACACTGGACAGCCCAGTTTATTATGCTAATGACCCTGTTGATTAGTGTGTGTGTGTGTGTGTGGCAGACCTGGGAAGAAAATAGTTGTATTTTGTAGTTTATTTGAAAATACCAAATATAGTTTAGATAGTTTCAAATAAAAGGCAACAATTTTCTTTGATATTCAAATACAGGTCTCAGAAAAACAAATAATATTTGAAGGTATTTGAATATATGCAAGTTATTTGAAAACAAAATAAATATTTATTTGATGGCTGACAAATATTTGATGAAGAACCAAAACTACAACAGTTTAATTAGTCTAAATATATTAACAATAGCACTTGATTTGGAGGGCTCCCAGATATTAATCTTAATATAGCTTCTAGCAGTGGTCACCAACCTTTTCCGAGTCAAGATCACTTTGAGTCCAAAAGCAAGCCGAGATCTATCACTCAGATAAAACAAATACAACTTAAAAAACATAAGCCTACTGTATGCAACATTAACCTATTAAAAACAGTTCTGTAGCAGTGAGGTTTGTGCAGTTTGCTATAGGCCCAATACATTATCACTGCATATTGGCTATGCTTGAATTGCCCTGCCAATGTTTATTATGTCTATTTTCAAAAATGTAGGTATATGATCACACTGGTAATTGATAATTTGTTGTATTACTTTTGAGGCACAGCTGAGTGAGCATAATAATTAGCTTTTTTATTTTACTGGACTGATGGCCTGCATCTGATGGTCAGTTTGAGGGGAGGAGAGAGCAGCGGTGAGGCTGCCTCTCACCCGTCCCTTCTCTCTCCCTCCCTTCCGCTGAGAAAAGAGGACACAATCTTCCAGCTGATGGCGAAACTCAAGTCGCACTGCATTATTTCTGCGTCATGCACCAATTCATGTTGTTACTGCTATAACCAGAGAAAGTGAAATATTCCTCAATATTAAAAAAGACACAAGCCTCTAATAATAACAACGCAAACTTATCGGAACACTTTGCTATGCTCATTAATTGCAGCTGCAGTGCTGGTTGTAGCGTGAGTGGAAGTAGGGAGAATGTGCATTTTATGGCTTATAAAAGTGTTGAACAAAGTGTTGACTGCTGAATAACAACTTAAACATGAACTTATGAAAACAGCAGCTCTTTGCTGTATTAATTGAGTCTCTCTAGTCATGGTTTTTGAAAAGTATTGAAATCTCAAAGTATCAACTTTGCTGTGTGCTCAAGGCTTATTTTTACAGCCTATGGCTCGAGGAAACTGTGCAGACACTGTGATCTGAGCTATCTGATTGGACAGTGGTAGGCCTATAGGTGCACTTGATTTGCTCTCTGGGCCTGCCGGGTTCTACCTTCAGACACATGGAATGGTTAAAAGTGGGAACACTTAGCCTTCCTGGCACTAGGGCTGCTGAATCAAGTGCACCTACCGCCAACACCGAAAATAAAGGCTTTTTATTTTTTTTTATTTTTTTTCCCAGAAATGTTTGGTGATCGACTATGAAGGCCGCGATCGACCGGTTGGTGACCACTGGCCTATAGCCTAGCATTAAATACATGAGGGACATGGAATCACCTCAACATTAGAGTAAACCACTTTTGCAGCTTCAAAATGACTAACTAATATATTTTCATCATGAGTGGGACGTAAGGTAATACAGTAACAGTTGACATCAAGCTCTTATGCGTAGTAACTTTGTGATTATTACAATAGCAACATTGAGTACATTTACATGCACACTAATAATTCGACATTAAACGGCAGTAGGCAGATTATGCAATAGTCATGTAAACACCTTACTCTGTTTATATTAATCGGCGTAAGGTCAAAATCGAAGTAAGCATACGCCGATTAAAAAAACCTGGCTTTCTGAGCAATAAAATTATTAGGACATGTAAACAGCTTAATCGACGTTCCAGCTGTGTATTTGATCTGCACAGTGCTAGCACCAGCTGAGTGAGCCTCCCTCTTTAGCGCGAGTGAAGTGAGTTCGGAACTACTGAATGTATGCAAAGTAGTTTTCACATACAAACTTTATATGTCCAAACTCAGAATCAAATATGCTTCCCAAAAATAACATGGTTGCACGTTTATTTTGATTGGTGATGCATTTATCAGAGTGCCATTAGGTAGCCTGATTTCAGATGTGTCCATGTAAACAGAATTATTAGGGAAATCGTTCTTCTTGCAAAGCATGTAGACGTTTTAATCGAACTATTATATTAATCTGACTATCCACAATAATCGCATTATTGTGTACATGTAAGCGTACTCACTGTTACATAGGACTTTGGAAATTGCTTTAATTGCATAATAGTGGAATAAGGAACAGTCACTATTCCTCTTGTGTACAGAACTTACAAACACTCTCAGCTCATTGCTATGCAATTAAAATGCAATTACAAAAGTATTATGTAACAACATGCTAATAAAATGTTGCTCCAAAAGTAATTACTGTTTTATTAGAGGCACAAGAACAATTTAATGTTAAGTGTTACTGAGAATTCTAACAGTAACAAAATATGGTTATTAAGTATCGAAAGGAAACTAAATATCCAAAAACTGCCTTCTTGAATCAACTGCAGCCAAGGTAGATGGAAAATCATGTTAGTTTGTATTTTAAGTAACTATCCCTTTAAAGATGGTATCGTGTGTGTTTGAAACAAGAACACTTACCCTCAGATGGACAAAGATGTTTGAAGTTGTTTTGGCTAAGCATCCAACTTGCTGTTTGCAAATGGATTTGGAATTTCTCTGCAGTATTTTCAGGTATCATTAAATGAATTGCAGTTCTACATTTTCAGTGGTATACAGTAGTTGAGCATCACAACTTATTTACTTATCTGTACAAAATAGAATTGGTTAATTAGTTTGAGTGATTATGTACACCTGGGGCAATGGACATTCAGAAGAATGGATATTAACAGAATGTTCAGATAGAAATGTATTGTGTAGATCAAATATCACTGTCAGATAGATTGGAATACTATAGGAGATTGTGTTCTATTCATTCTATTTCTGTATTCAACATGCAGCCCTGCCATTAGTTGAAGGCAGAAAATCCAATCGTTTCTGGAAAGTTGTCACTTCCTGAGATCTGTATTCAAATAGTTTAAAAAAGTAGATAATTTCTTAGATTTAAATTCAAATCGTTTTTTTAAAAGTAGTCACTTTCTGAGATCTGTATTCAAGTAGTTTTACAAAAACTGTATTCAAATAGTTGTAGTCACCTCCAAAGTAGCTATTTGTCCCCCCCCCCCCCAAATTGTTTAAAAAAAACTTTCCAGTAATTACTTGAGTAAAACTAAAGATTCCTTAATAGAAAATGACTCAAGAAACTTGAGTAAAAGTCTAAAAGTATTTGGTTTTAAATATACTTAAGTATCAAAAGTTAATGTAACTGTAAAAATATACTTAAGTATCAAAAGTAAAAGTACAAGTAATTTTTTTTTCAAATTCCGTATATTAAGCAAACCAAATGACCCAATGTTATTGTTTTTTAATCTACAGATAGCCAGGGGCCCACTCCAACACTCAGACATAATTTACAAATGAAGCATTTGTGTTTAGTGAGTCCGCCAAATCAGAGGCAGTAGGGATGACCAGGGATGTTCTCTTGATAATCGAGTACTTTTGAGTGTCAGGGGAAATGAATGGAGTAAAAAGTACATAATTTTCTTTAGGAATGTAGTGATGTAAAAGTAGGAAAAAATATAAATAGTAAAGTAAAGTACAGATACCTCAAAAAACTACTAAAGTAGTACTTTCAAGTATTTTACTTAAGTACTTTACACCCCTGCTTTCCACAAAGCATAGTTAAAACTATAGTTGTCCCAGGTCTGGTGTGTGGCCTGCAAGTGCTTTGCGACAGATAAAATGTGCTTGAGTGCATAGCTGAGTGTGACCATGATTGCATGTGGCCTGAAAGTGTTTATTGACAGAGTCGTGCGTGTGTGTTTGCGGGATACTCCTGGTCATGTGTGGTAGCGAGAGCAGCCACTAAGTATCTGTCAGGGCCCACAGACGTCCATGCGTTCCTTCCACTAGTGTGACTATCTCCGACTCCGACTAGAGTTTTTCAAACGGCTTCCATTTTACCACGCCAGTAGTGTTTGTTTGTTTTTGTCGGGGGCTCGTCTTCCTTCACAACAGCCTAGTCACCACAGCAATTAGGCCGTATCATTAGTAACCATTAGCATCAAGCACTGCTCATAAACCAAGCGTCAACTCTCTGATTAATAAGAGCTGTGACCTTTGACTCCAAGACTGAATTCGTAATCCCTCTGATTAAGAAGAGTGTACTGCATACAGTAGTAGGTGTTTTAAATGGCACAATATCTCAAAGGTTCAACGCTCTCCGGAGAGGTTTCTGACGAAACGTTCTTTGAATGTTGTTTGGACATTTGTGTCTGAATGAATCAATTTAGTTGTCATCCCTCCGAACCGTGTGGCCAACAGCTGTTAGTCAGTCTGTAGATGTATTATAGAACACAGTCGTGTTGTTCCGAGCTAGTGATTAGAATCCTCGTCTTAATGCGGTTTGATCAGGGCTAATGAGCCGCTACTGTTTACTCTCTGAGGCACTCAGTGTTTTTACAGAGTCTTTCTACTTTGCTGCCTAGTTTGCAGCCCAACATAATGCCTGCTGCGGAACCCACTTAAAGACGTTAATGCGTCTAGCTTGTGTACCTGTATATTATGTGTGTGCGTTTGTGTGTGTGTGTGTTTTGATTAGTATGTCTATATAGAGAGGTTTGTGTGTTTTGTCTTGTTCGGCAGATATTTTATCTGTTTGTGTTTTGTTAGAAGGAGTAATGGTGTTGGGTGTATTTCTCTGGGGACGTGATTAACAGGGCTTTTCTTGAGCGTGTGTGTGTGTGTGTGTGTGTGTGTGTGTGTGTGTGTGCGTGCGTGCGTGCGTGCATGTTGTACCTTACCTGTTGTGTCGATACCCTGACATCTGCTCCCTGTCATTCATTAACACTACTCCTGAACATCAGTGTTCAGTTATAAAAAGCCTCCAGCAACCCTAAGTGAGATTATCTAAATAAAGACATAAGAGAAAATAGAGTTTCTGCTATTAGTTAAGGCCTTAGATATGGATTCTGATTCATTAGTATGCAGTCGTTGTCATAGGTGGATAATTACCACAAAGAGAAAAATGTAATCTGCAATTAAACCTATTTCAGAAGCACTTATTCCACACAAGAGAATAGGTGTGGCTTTCACCGAATGTATTGATGTCATAAAAGCGAAACGCTTTATCAAAACACTTGGATGGAATTAATTGGGTGAGTTCCTTCTATTCAGTAGTACCTTCCAAAACATAAGCCGTGGAATATATTTTCTGGTATTATATTGATACTGTAAACCGCCATACAGATTGCTGTATGCTTGCTGGTAATTAGCAATAAAATAGTAGTCGTCCTAATCCAGGCTTTGTCGCAGACAATGTGGTGTACCATTTAATATAAAAGGTATACAGTACCAATCAAAAGTTTTAGAACACCTACTCATTCAAGGGTTTTTCTTTATTTTTACTATTTTTTACATTGTAGAATAATAGTGAAGACATCAAAACGATGAAATAACACGTATGGAATCATGTAGTAACCAAAAAAGTGTTAAACAAATCAAAATATATTTTATATTTGAAATTCTTCAAATAGCCACCCTTTGCCTTGATGACAGCTTTGCACACACTTGGCATTCTCTCAACCAGCTTCACCTGGAATGCTTTTCCAACAGTTGAAGGAGTTCCCACATATGCTGAGCACTTGTTTTCCTTCACTCTGCTGTCCGACTCATCCCAAACATCTCAATTGGGTTGAGGTCGGGGGATTGTGGAGGCCAGGTCATCTGATGCAGCACTCCAACACTCTCCTTCTTGGTCAAATAGCCCACAGCCTGGAGGTGTGTTAAGTCATTGTCCTGTTGAAAAACAAATGATAGTCCAACTAAGCGCAATCCAGATGGGATGGCGTATCGCTGCAGAAAGTGTGCCTTGAATTCTAAATAAATCACAGACAGAGTCACCAGCAAAGCACCCCCACACAAATAACACCTCCTCCTCCATGTTTTACGGTGGTAACTACACATGCGGAGATCATCCGTTCACCCACACCGCGTTTTTACGGTGGTAACTACACATGCGGAGATCATCCGTTCACCCACACCGCGTCTCCAAAGACACGACGGTTGGAACCAAAAATCTCCAATTTGGACTCCAGACCAAAGGACACATTTCCACCGGTCTAATGTCCATTGCTCGTGTTTCTTGTCCCAAGCAGGTCTCTTCTTCTTATTTCTTTGCAGCAATTCAACAATGAAGGCCTGATTCACACAGTCCCCTCTGAACAGTTGATGTTGAGATTTGTCTGTTACTTGAACTCTGTGAAGTTATTTGGGCTTCAATTTCTGAGGCTGGTAACTCTAATAAACTTATCCTCTGCAGCAGAGGTAACTCTGGGTCTTCCATTCCTGTGGTGGTCCTTATGAGATCCAGTTTCATCATAGCGCTTGACGGTTTTTGCGACTGATCTTGAAGAAACGTTCAAAGTTCTTGAAATGTTCAGTATTGACTGACCTTCATGTCTTAAAGTAATGATGGACTGTCATTTCTCTTTGCTTATTTGAGCTGTTCTTGCCATAATATGGACTTGGTATTTTACCAAATAGGGCAATCTTCTGTATAACCCCCCCTACCTTGTCACAACACAACTGATTGGCTCAAATGCATTAAGAAGGAAATAAATTCCACAAATTAACTTTTAAGAAGGCACACCTGTTAATTGAAATGCATTCCAGGTGACTACCTCATGAAGCTGGTTGAGAGAATGCCAAGAGTGCGCAAAGCTGTCATCAAGGCAAAGGGTGGCTATTTGAAGAATCTCAAATATAAAATATATTTTGATTTGTTTAACACTGCTTTGGTTACTACATGACTCCATATGTGTTATTTCATAGTTTTGATGTCTTCACTATTATTCTACAATGTAAAAAATTGTACAAATAAAGAAAAACCCTTGAATGAGTAGGTGTGTCCAAACTTTTGACTGGTAGTGTATATTTTTTTGAATGCATTGGCATTTACAGTTATATATACATTCGGTACACGATATTCTATAATTCATTGATTACTCACTTCCTCTGTATTTAAAACAGTAATTGTTGTCATGGAAATGGCGTTGTTGTACAGGTACTGTACATTCCCTCAGAGCCATATATAGATATGTACAGATCATGACTGTTTCGCCTGTATATTCTATGACTTGTTCTTTTCCCAGCAGCATGATAACAGCTTCTCACTGCTATCATAACAACAGAGTTGATGTTCACCCCTAGGTTCAACCCTTTAATTGAGTCCAATTATAGGAAATTACAGGTAGAAAAGACTGCAGTTCATTCCAACGTGAAATTCTGTGAGTTATTTTCAGTCGTTTTTGAGATGGTTTCGCAGAAGTCATGAATATATAATTGTCTTGATCTTTTCTCTCTGTCTTTTTTCTGTTTCTTTTGTTCTTCTCTTTTTTTCTTTCTCCTGTTCCTTCCACTTCTCTTTCTCTCTCTAGCGCTCCTCCTCTACCTCTCTCTGTCCATTAAACACACTCCAGCCGTGGCCTCCCAGGGCCTGCCCTTTAGTTCCGCCGTGGCTAGCCATCCCAGAGACCTTTACCGTCGTTAGCGTAGCAAAACCTTGTGGCTTGCTACACTATTAGTGGTTAGTGGCTAACAGACTGTCTCAGACCGATGCCCTAAGGGAGCTTATTTCTCTCTCTCTCTCTCTCTCTCTCTTTCTCTCTCTCTCTCTCTCTTCTCTCTCTCTCTCTCTCTCTCTCTCTCTTCTCTCTCTCTTCCTGGTCTCTCTCTCTCTCTTCCTGGTCTTTCTCTCTCTCTCTCTCTCTCTCTCTCTCTCTCTCTCTCTCTTTCTTCCTGGTCTTTCTCTCTCTCTCTCTCTCTCTCTCTCTCTCTTTCTTCCTGGTCTTCTCTCTCTCTCTCTCTCTCTCTCTCTCTCTCTCTCTCTCTCTCTCTCTCTCTCTCTCTCTCTCTCTCTCTCTCTCTCTCTCTCTCTCTCTCTCTCTCTCTCTCTCTCTCTCTCTCTCTCTCTCCCTGGTCTTTCTCTCTCTCTTTCTCTCTCTTTCATTCTCTTTCATTCCTACTCTCCCCTCCTAACCATAGTCCGGGAAACGCAAATTAGATGCTGAAAGACACAAATGGGGGTTAGTTGCGCTCCAGGCTTCTCCTTTGGAGTCAGCACATTCTGATCTGTCCATTCTCTGAAAAACTCCATTGTGGTTTGTTGGAGGAGTAGAAGGGAGGGAGGAGAGGGGGTGATAAGAGACTTAAAACAAGAGGAGTTATACAGGAGCGGAACAGAGATGTGCGAGGTGATTGATGAGTGTGTAGGGTAGGGAGGGTGGGAGGGAGGGATGCTTGGGGGGAGGATGATGAAACGTCTGGTTCCCGACAGGCATACCAGGCAGGCTAAGACAAATCAGCTGTTAATCCTGCAGGGACT
>NW_028157922.1:0-25000 GCF_964263955.1 Coregonus lavaretus | reverse complement strand
GCTGGCAATGACAGGGTCTTGATCTGGTGGTCCTCCATCCACACCTTGATTGACCTGGCTGTGTGGCATGGCGCATTGTCCTGCTGGAAAAACCAATCCTCAGAGTTGGGGAACAATGTCAGAGCAAAAGGAAGCAAGTTTTCTTCCAGGACAACCTTCCAGGGCTTGATTCATGCGTCCTTCACAAAGACAAATCTGCCCGATTCCAGCCTTGCTGAAGGACCCCCAGATCATCACCGATCCTCCACCAAATTTCACAGTGGGTGCGAGACACTGTGGCTTGTAGGCCTCTCCAGGTCTCCGTCTAACCATTAGACGACCAGGTGTTGGGCAAAGCTGAAAATTGGACTCATCAGAGAAGATGACCTTACTCCAGTCCTCTACGGTCCAATCCTAATGGTATTTTGCAAACCTCAGCCTGGCTCTTCTTTGCTTCTCATTGATGAAGGGCTTTTTTCTAGCTTTGCACAACTTCAGCCCTGCCCCTAGGAGCCTGTTTCGAACCGTCCTCGCCGTGCACTTCACCTCAGCTGCCGTTTGCCATTCTTTTTGTAGGTCACTTGATGTCATCCTACGGTTGTTGAGTGACATTCGAATGAGTTGGCGTTCATCCCGGTCAGTAGAGTCGTTTTCGCCCTCTGCCGGTCTGTAGCTTTGTTGTCCCCAATGTCTGCTGCTTGACCTTCTTTGACATGTTAAGGATGGAAGCAACCTGACGCTCACTGTATCCCTCTGCCAGTAAAGCCAGAATTGAACCCTTCTTTTCCTCACTCAAAACGTTCCTTTTCAACTCTTTTGGCATGGTCAATAGTTATTTTTTGATTAAATTTACTTTTGAGGTACTATTAGCACTGTTTTTGCCATCCAGCTGGTCCTATTGCAAGAGGATTGTGATGACCACAGCAGTGGTTTTTATACTTTTCCTCGTTAAATAAGATTTGGTTCAGGTGATCACCTAATCAGTACCTAATTCAGTAGAATGAGGTGTGCTTGTGTTGGAATTCAACAGACACTGGAATGGAATGGCTGTCATACATGTAGAGATGCTGATTTAAGAAAAATGTGCAGTGGTCTCTTAATTTTTTCCATAGCTGTATATAATATATATATATACATGTGTGTGTGTTAATGTTTTAATGTAAATAACATGAAGACTTACTGTTTGTTGTTATCACGTTGTATAATGATTTGAAGACAGGCGCAGGAATACGTATTAGGGGTTTTATTTACTCCATCCCAACACAAACAACAGAGAGGTGTAAACAAAAAGAGCACAATACATATATACACATACTAATCAGGGGAAATGGGAACCAGAGGACACATATATACACATACTAATCAGGGGGAAATGGGAACCAGAGGACACATATATACACATACTAATCAGGGGGAATGGGAACCAGAGGACGCATATATACACATACTAATCAGGGGGAATGGGAACCAGGGGACGCATATATATACATACTAATCAGGGGAAATGGGGAACCAGAGGACACATATATACACATACTAATCAGGGGGAATGGGAACCAGAGGACACATATATACACATACTAATCAGGGGGAATGGGAACCAGAGGACACATATATACACATACTAATCAGGGGGAAATGGGAACCAGAGGACACATATATACACATATTAATCAGGGGGAAATGGGAACCAGAGGACACATATATACACATACTAATCAGGGGGAATGGGAACCAGAGGACACATATATACACATACTAATCAGGGGGAATCGGGAACCAGAGGACACATATATACACATAGTAATCAGGGGGAATGGGAACCAGAGGACACATATATACACATAGTAATCAGGGGGAAATGGGAACCAGAGGGCACATATATACACATACTAATCAGGGGGAATGGGAACCAGAGGACACATATATACACAGAGTAATCAGGGGGAATGGGAACCAGAGGACACATATATACACATACTAATCAGGGGGAAATGGGAACCAGAGGACACATATATATACACATACTAACCAGGGGGAATGGGAACCAGTGAACACATATATACACATAGTAATCAGGGGGAATGGGAACCAGAGGACACATATATACACATACTAATCAGGGGGAATGGGAACCAGAGGACGCATATATACACATACTAATCAGGGGGAATGGGAACCAGGGGACGCATATATACACATACTAATCAGGGGAAATGGGGAACCAGAGGACACATATATACACATACTAATCAGGGGGAATGGGAACCAGAGGACACATATATACACATACTAATCAGGGGGAATGGGAACCAGAGGACACATATATACACATACTAATCAGGGGGAAATGGGAACCAGAGGACACATATATACACATACTAATCAGGGGGAAATGGGAACCAGAGGACACATATATACACATACTAATCAGGGGGAATGGGAACCAGAGGACACATATATACACATACTAATCAGGGGGAATGGGGAACCAGAGGACACATATATACACATAGTAATCAGGGGGAATGGGAACCAGAGGACACATATATACACATAGTAATCAGGGGGAAATGGGAACCAGAGGGCACATATATACACATACTAATCAGGGGGAATGGGAACCAGAGGACACATATATACACAGAGTAATCAGGGGGAATGGGAACCAGAGGACACATATATACACATACTAATCAGGGGGAAATGGGAACCAGAGGGCACATATATACACATAGTAACCAGGGGGAAATGGGAACCAGAGGACACATATATACACATACTAATCAGGGGGAATGGGAACCAGAGGACACATATATTCACATACTAATCAGGGGGAATGGGAACCAGAGGACACATATATACACATAGTAATCAGGGGGAATGGGAACCAGAGGACACATATATACACATACTAATCAGGGGGAATGGGAACCAGGGGACACATATATACACATAGTAATCAGGGGGAACCAGAGGACACATATATACACATACTAATCAGGGGGAATGGGAACCAGAGGACATATATATACACATACTAATCAGGGGAAATGGGAACCAGAGGACACATATATACACATACTAATCAGGGGGAAATGGGAACCAGAGGACACATATATACACATACTAACCAGGGGGAATGGGAACCAGAGGACACATATATACACATACTAATCAGGGGGAATGGGAACCAGAGGACACATATATACACATACTAATCAGGGGGAATGGGAACCAGAGGACAAATATATACACATACTAATAAGGGGGAATGGGAACCAGGGGACACATATATACACATAGTAATCAGGGGGAACCAGAGGACACATATATACACATACTAATCAGGGGGAATGGGAACCAGAGGACACATATATACACATACTAATCAGGGGAAATGGGAACCAGAGGACACATATATACACATACTAATCAGGGGGAAATGGGAACCAGAGGACACATATATACACATACTAACAAGGGGGAATGGGAACCAGAGGACACATATATACACATACTAATCAGGGGGAATGGGGAACCAGAGGACACATATATACACATACTAATCAGGGGGAATGGGAACCAGGGGACACATATATACACATAGTAATCAGGGGGAACCAGAGGACACATATATACACATACTAATCATGGGGAATGGGAACCAGAGGACACATATATACACATACTAATCAGGGGGAATGGGGAACAGAGGACACATATATACACATAGTAATCAGGGGGAAATGGGAACCAGAGGGCACATATATACACATACTAATCAGGGGGAATGGGAACCAGAGGACACATATATACACAGAGTAATCAGGGGGAATGGGAACCAGAGGACACATATATAAACACATACTAATCAGGGGAAATGGGAACCAGAGGACACATATATACACATAATAATCAGGGGGAATGGGAACCAGAGGACACATATATACACATACTAATCAGGGGGAATGGGAACCAGAGTACACATATATACACATACTAATCAGGGGGAATGGGAACCAGGGGACACATATATACACATAGTAATCAGGGGGAACCAGAGGACACATATATACACATACTAATCAGGGGGAATGGGAACCAGAGGACACATATATACACATACTAATCAGGGGGAATGGGAACCAGAGGACACATATATACACATAGTAATCAGGGGGAATGGGAACCAGAGGACACATATATACACATACTAATCAGGGGGAATGGGAACCAGGGGACACATATATACACATAGTAATCAGGGGGAACCAGAGGACAAATATATACACATACTAATCAGGGGGAATGGGAACCAGAGGACATATATATACACATACTAATCAGGGGAAATGGGAACCAGAGGACACATATATACACATACTAATCAGGGGGAAATGGGAACCAGAGGACACATATATACACATACTAACCAGGGGGAATGGGAACCAGAGGACACATATATACACATACTAATCAGGGGGAATGGGAACCAGAGGACACATATATACACATACTAATCAGGGGGAATGGGGAACCAGAGGACACATATATACACATACTAATCAGGGGGAATGGGAACCAGAGTACACATATATACACATACTAATCAGGGGGAATGGGAACCAGGGGACACATATATACACATAGTAATCAGGGGGAACCAGAGGACACATATATACACATACTAATCAGGGGGAATGGGAACCAGAGGACACATATATACACATATTAATCAGGGGAAATGGGAACCAGAGGACACATATATACACATACTAATCAGGGGGAAATGGGAACCAGAGGACACATATATACACATACTAACCAGGGGGAATGGGAACCAGAGGACACATATATACACATAGTAATCAGGGGGAATGGGAACCAGAGGACACATATATACACATAGTAATCAGGGGGATTGGGAACCAGAGGACACATATATACACATACTAATCAGGGGGAATGGGAACCAGGGGACACATATATACACATAGTAATCAGGGGGAACCAGAGGACACATATATACACATACTAATCAGGGGGAATGGGAACCAGAGGACACATATATACACATACTAATCAGGGGAAATGGGAACCAGAGGACACATATATACACATACTAATCAGGGGGAATGGGAACCAGGGGACACATATATACACATAGTAATCAGGGGGAACCAGAGGACACATATATACACAGAGTAATCAGGGGGAATGGGAACCAGAGGACACATATATACACATACTAATCAGGGGAAATGGGAACCAGAGGACACATATATACACATAATAATCAGAGGGAATGGGAACCAGAGGACACATATATACACATACTAATCAGGGGGAATGGGAACCAGAGGACACGTATATACACATACTAATCAGGGGGAAATGGGAACCACAGGGCACATATATACACATAGTAACCAGGGGGAAATGGGAACCAGAGGACATATATATACAAATACTAATCAGGGGGAATGGGAACCAGAGGACACATATATACACATACTAATCAGGGGGAATGGGAACCAGGGGACACATATATACACATAGTAATCAGGGGGAACCAGAGGACACATATATACACATACTAATCAGGGGGAATGGGAACCAGAGGACATATATATACACATACTAATCAGGGGAAATGGGAACCAGAGGACACATATATACACATACTAATCAGGGGGAAATGGGAACCAGAGGACACATATATACACATACTAACCAGGGGGAATGGGAACCAGAGGACACATATATACACATACTAATCAGGGGGAATGGGAACCAGAGGACACATATATACACATACTAATCAGGGGGAATGGGAACCAGAGGACACATATATACACATACTAATCAGGGGGAATGGGAACCAGGGGACACATATATACACATAGTAATCAGGGGGAACCAGAGGACACATATATACACATACTAATCAGGGGGAATGGGAACCAGAGGACACATATATACACATACTAATCAGGGGAAATGGGAACCAGAGGACACATATATACACATACTAATCAGGGGGAAATGGGAACCAGAGGACACATATATACACATACTAACCAGGGGGAATGGGAACCAGAGGACACATATATACACATACTAATCAGGGGGAATGGGGAACCAGAGGACACATATATACACATACTAATCAGGGGGAATGGGAACCAGGGGACACATATATACATATAGTAATCAGGGGGAACCAGAGGACACATATATACACATACTAATCAGGGGGAATGGGAACCAGAGGACACATATATACACATACTAATCAGGGGGAATGGGGAACAGAGGACACATATATACACATAGTAATCAGGGGGAAATGGGAACCAGAGGGCACATATATACACATACTAATCAGGTGGAATGGGAACCAGAGGACACATATATACACATACTAACCAGGGGGAATGGGAACCAGAGGACACATATATACACATACTAATCAGGGGGAATGGGGAACCAGAGGACACATATATACACATACTAATCAGGGGGAATGGGAACCAGGGGACACATATATACATATAGTAATCAGGGGGAACCAGAGGACACATATATACACATACTAATCAGGGGGAATGGGAACCAGAGGACACATATATACACATACTAATCAGGGGGAATGGGGAACAGAGGACACATATATACACATAGTAATCAGGGGGAAATGGGAACCAGAGGGCACATATATACATATACTAATCAGGGGGAATGGGAACCAGAGGACACATATATACACAGAGTAATCAGGGGGAATGGGAACCAGAGGACACATATATACACATACTAATCAGGGGGAATGGGAACCAGAGGACACATATATACACATACTAATCAGGGGGAAATGGGAACCAGAGGGCACATATATACACATAGTAGCCAGGGGGAAATGGGAACCAGAGGACACATATATACACATACTAATCAGGGGGAATGGGAACCAGAGGACAGATATATACACATACTAATCAGGGGGAATGGGAACCAGAGGACACATATATACACATAGTAATCAGGGGGAATGGGAACCAGAGGACATATATATACACATACTAATCAGGGGAAATGGGAACCAGAGGACACATATATACACATACTAATCAGGGGGAAATGGGAACCAGAGGACACATATATACACATACTAACCAGGGGGAATGGGAACCAGAGGACACATATATACACATACTAATCAGGGGGAATGGGAACCAGAGGACACATATATACACATACTAATCAGGGGGAATGGGGAACCGGAGGACACATATATACACATACTAATCAGGGGGAATGGGAACCAGGGGACACATATATACACATAGTAATCAGGGGGAACCAGAGGACACATATATACACATACTAATCAGGGGGAATGGGAACCAGAGGACACATATATACACATACTAATCAGGGGAAATGGGAACCAGAGGACACATATAGACACATACTAATCAGGGGGAAATGGGAACCAGAGGACACATATATACACATACTAACCAGGGGGAATGGGAACCAGAGGACACATATATACACATACTAATCAGGGGGAATGGGGAACCAGAGGACACATATATACACATAGTAATCAGGGGGAAAGGGAACCAGAGGACACATATATACACATACTAATCAGGGGGAATGGGAACCAGAGGACACATATATACACATAGTAATCAGGGGGAATGGGAACCAGAGGACACATATATACACATACTAATCAGGGGAAATGGGAACCAGAGGACACATATATACACATACTAATCAGGGGGAATGGGAACCAGAGGACACATATATACACATAGTAATCAGGGGGAATGGGAACCAGAGGGGACATCTATACACATACTAATCAGGGGGAACCAGAGGACACATATATACACATACTAATCAGGGGGAATGGGAACCAGGGGACACATATATACATATAGTAATCAGGGGGAACTAGAGGACACATATATACACATACTAATCAGGGGGAATGGGAACCAGAGGACACATATATACACATACTAATCAGGGGGAATGGGGAACAGAGGACACATATATACACATAGTAATCAGGGGGAAATGGGAACCAGAGGGCACATATATACACATACTAATCAGGGGGAATGGGAACCAGAGGACACATATATACACAGAGTAATCAGGGGGAATGGGAACCAGAGGACACATATATACACATACTAATCAGGGGAAATGGGAACCAGAGGACACATATATACACATAATAATCAGGGGGAATGGGAACCAGAGGACACATATATACACATACTAACCAGGGGGAATGGGAACCAGAGGACACATATATACACATACTAATCAGGGGGAAATGGGAACCAGAGGGCACATATATACACATAGTAGCCAGGGGGAAATGGGAACCAGAGGATACATATATACACATACTAATCAGGGGGAATGGGAACCAGAGGACAGATATATACACATACTAATCAGGGGGAATGGGAACCAGAGGACACATATATACACATAGTAATCAGGGGGAATGGGAACCAGAGGACATATATATACACATACTAATCAGGGGAAATGGGAACCAGAGGACACATATATACACATACTAATCAGGGGGAAATGGGAACCAGAGGACACATATATACACATACTAACCAGGGGGAATGGGAACCAGAGGACACATATATACACATACTAATCAGGGGGAATGGGAACCAGAGGACACATATATACACATACTAATCAGGGGGAATGGGGAACCGGAGGACACATATATACACATACTAATCAGGGGGAATGGGAACCAGGGGACAGATATATACACATAGTAATCAGGGGGAACCAGAGGACACATATATACACATACTAATCAGGGGGAATGGGAACCAGAGGACACATATATACACATACTAATCAGGGGAAATGGGAACCAGAGGACACATATAGACACATACTAATCAGGGGGAAATGGGAACCAGAGGACACATATATACACATACTAACCAGGGGGAATGGGAACCAGAGGACACATATATACACATACTAATCATGGGGAATGGGGAACCAGAGGACACATATATACATATAGTAATCAGGGGGAATGGGAACCAGAGGACACATATATACACATACTAATCAGGGGGAATGGGAACCAGAGGACACATATATACACATAGTAATCAGGGGGAATGGGAACCAGAGGACACATATATACACATACTAATCAGGGGAAATGGGAACCAGAGGACACATATATACACATACTAACCAGGGGGAATGGGAACCAGAGGACACATATATACACATACTAATCAGGGGGAATGGGAACCAGAGGACACATATATACACATACTAATCAGGGGGAATGGGGAACCAGAGGACACATATATACACATACTAATCAGGGGGAATGGGAACCAGAGTACACATATATACACATACTAATCAGGGGGAATGGGAACCAGGGGACACATATATACACATAGTAATCAGGGGGAACCAGAGGACACATATATACACATACTAATCAGGGGGAATGGGAACCAGAGGACACATATATACACATATTAATCAGGGGAAATGGGAACCAGAGGACACATATATACACATACTAATCAGGGGGAAATGGGAACCAGAGGACACATATATACACATACTAACCAGGGGGAATGGGAACCAGAGGACACATATATACACATAGTAATCAGGGGGAATGGGAACCAGAGGACACATATATACACATACTAATCAGGGGGAATGGGAACCAGAGGACACATATATACACATAGTAATCAGGGGGATTGGGAACCAGAGGACACATATATACACATACTAATCAGGGGGAATGGGAACCAGGGGACACATATATACACATAGTAATCAGGGGGAACCAGAGGACACATATATACACATACTAATCAGGGGGAATGGGAACCAGAGGACACATATATACACATACTAATCAGGGGAAATGGGAACCAGAGGACACATATATACACATACTAATCAGGGGGAATGGGAACCAGGGGACACATATATACACATAGTAATCAGGGGGAACCAGAGGACACATATATACACAGAGTAATCAGGGGGAATGGGAACCAGAGGACACATATATACACATACTAATCAGGGGAAATGGGAACCAGAGGACACATATATACACATAATAATCAGGGGGAATGGGAACCAGAGGACACATATATACACATACTAATCAGGGGGAATGGGAACCAGAGGACACGTATATACACATACTAATCAGGGGGAAATGGGAACCACAGGGCACATATATACACATAGTAACCAGGGGGAAATGGGAACCAGAGGACATATATATACACATACTAATCAGGGGGAATGGGAACCAGAGGACACATATATACACAAACTAATCAGGGGGAATGGGAACCAGGGGACACATATATACACATAGTAATCAGGGGGAACCAGAGGACACATATATACACATACTAATCAGGGGGAATGGGAACCAGAGGACATATATATACACATACTAATCAGGGGAAATGGGAACCAGAGGACACATATATACACATACTAATCAGGGGGAAATGGGAACCAGAGGACACATATATACACATACTAACCAGGGGGAATGGGAACCAGAGGACACATATATACACATACTAATCAGGGGGAATGGGAACCAGAGGACACATATATACACATACTAATCAGGGGGAATGGGAACCAGAGGACACATATATACACATACTAATCAGGGGGAATGGGAACCAGGGGACACATATATACACATAGTAATAGGGGGAACCAGAGGACACATATATACACATACTAATCAGGGGGAATGGGAACCAGAGGACACATATATACACATACTAATCAGGGGGAATGGGGAACAGAGGACACATATATACACATAGTAATCAGGGGGAAATGGGAACCAGAGGGCACATATATACACATACTAATCAGGGGGAATGGGAACCAGAGGACACATATATACACATACTAACCAGGGGGAATGGGAACCAGAGGACACATATATACACATACTAATCAGGGGGAATGGGGAACCAGAGGACACATATATACACATACTAATCAGGGGGAATGGGAACCAGGGGACACATATATACATATAGTAATCAGGGGGAACCAGAGGACACATATATACACATACTAATCAGGGGGAATGGGAACCAGAGGACACATATATACACATACTAATCAGGGGGAATGGGGAACAGAGGACACATATATACACATAGTAATCAGGGGGAAATGGGAACCAGAGGGCACATATATACACATACTAATCAGGGGGAATGGGAACCAGAGGACACATATATACACAGAGTAATCAGGGGGAATGGGAACCAGAGGACACATATATACACATACTAATCAGGGGGAATGGGAACCAGAGGACACATATATACACATACTAATCAGGGGGAAATGGGAACCAGAGGGCACATATATACACATAGTAGCCAGGGGGAAATGGGAACCAGAGGACACATATATACACATACTAATCAGGGGGAATGGGAACCAGAGGACAGATATATACACATACTAATCAGGGGGAATGGGAACCAGAGGACACATATATACACATAGTAATCAGGGGGAATGGGAACCAGAGGACATATATATACACATACTAATCAGGGGAAATGGGAACCAGAGGACACATATATACACATACTAATCAGGGGGAAATGGGAACCAGAGGACACATATATACACATACTAACCAGGGGGAATGGGAACCAGAGGACACATATATACACATACTAATCAGGGGGAATGGGAACCAGAGGACACATATATACACATACTAATCAGGGGGAATGGGGAACCGGAGGACACATATATACACATACTAATCAGGGGGAATGGGAACCAGGGGACACATATATACACATAGTAATCAGGGGGAACCAGAGGACACATATATACACATACTAATAAGGGGGAATGGGAACCAGAGGACACATATATACACATACTAATCAGGGGAAATGGGAACCAGAGGACACATATAGACACATACTAATCAGGGGGAAATGGGAACCAGAGGACACATATATACACATACTAACCAGGGGGAATGGGAACCAGAGGACACATATATACACATACTAATCAGGGGGAATGGGGAACCAGAGGACACATATATACACATAGTAATCAGGGGGAATGGGAACCAGAGGACACATATATACACATACTAATCAGGGGGAATGGGAACCAGAGGACACATATATACACATAGTAATCAGGGGGAATGGGAACCAGAGGACACATATATACACATACTAATCAGGGGAAATGGGAACCAGAGGACACATATATACACATACTAATCAGGGGGAATGGGAACCAGAGGACACATATATACACATAGTAATCAGGGGGAATGGGAACCAGAGGGGACATCTATACACATACTAATCAGGGGGAACCAGAGGACACATATATACACATACTAATCAGGGGGAATGGGAACCAGGGGACACATATATACATATAGTAATCAGGGGGAACCAGAGGACACATATATACACATACTAATCAGGGGGAATGGGAACCAGAGGACACATATATACACATACTAATCAGGGGGAATGGGGAACAGAGGACACATATATACACATAGTAATCAGGGGGAAATGGGAACCAGAGGGCACATATATACACATACTAATCAGGGGGAATGGGAACCAGAGGACACATATATACACAGAGTAATCAGGGGGAATGGGAACCAGAGGACACATATATACACATACTAATCAGGGGAAATGGGAACCAGAGGACACATATATACACATAATAATCAGGGGGAATGGGAACCAGAGGACACATATATACACATACTAATCAGGGGGAATGGGAACCAGAGGACACATATATACACATACTAATCAGGGGGAAATGGGAACCAGAGGGCACATATATACACATAGTAGCCAGGGGGAAATGGGAACCAGAGGACACATATATACACATACTAATCAGGGGGAATGGGAACCAGAGGACACATATATACACATAGTAATCAGGGGGAATGGGAACCAGAGGGGACATATATACACATACTAATCAGGGGGAACCAGAGGACACATATATTCACATACTAATCAGGGGGAACCAGAGGACACATATATACACATACTAATCAGGGGGAATGGGAACCAGGTGTGTGTAATGAGACAAGATGATGTGTTTGTTTTCAGGTTCCAGAGTTCCGGAATTCTTGTCTCCTAAACAAGGTACGTATCGTTTTTAGATTTATATTTTTCATCTTATATTTCGAAATAATAACTTACTCTAATAAATAAAAAATAACAATTTTGAAATAAAAAAACCTGAAAAAAATAAATATTACAAATAAAATAAAAATAACAAAACAAATATTGTAAAGTGGTTGTCCCACTGGCTATCATAAGTTGAATGCACCAATTTGTAACTGGCTCTGGATAAGAGCGTCTGCTAAATTATGTAAATGTAAAATGAAATTAAGTCCAGCATTTTTCTGTTTTTATCCACCTTGCTCTAGGGTGGTGTCTTTGTTAATGTTGTCGGTGTTTTGTTTCGTAGAATGTTTTCTTCTAGCATTTGGTAATATGTTTTTATGTAGTGTAACCTTCTCTTCTGAGGAACTTGAGTTCGGATTTAATATGTACAGTGCCTTCAGAAAGTATTCAAACCCCTTGACTTTTTCGAAATGTTGTTGTGTTACAAAGTTGGATTAAAATTGATTTAATGGTCATTTTTTGGCAACGATCTACAAAAAATATTCTAATGTCAAAGTGGAAAAACATTATTATTATTCATTTTAAAAAAGAAATAAAAAAATAATATAGTGCATTTGAAAAGTATTCAGACCCCTTGACTTTATCCACATTTTGTTATGTTACAGCCTTATTCTAAAATGGATTAAAACATTTTGTTGTTGTCAATCTACACACAACACCCCATAATGACAAAGCAAAAACAGGTTTTCAAAAATGTTTGCAAATGTATAAAAAAAAAACAACAGAACAATTACATTTACATAAGTATTCAGACCCTTTCCTCAGTACTTTGTTGAAGCACCTTTGGCAGCGATTACAGACTCGAGTCTTCTTTGGTATGACGCTACAAGCTTGGCACACCTGTATTTGGGGAGTTTCTCCCATTCTTCTCTGCAGATCCTCTCAAGCTCTGTCAGGTTGGATGGGAGGCGTCGCTGTACAGCCATTTTCAGGTCTCTCCAGAGATGTTTGATCGGGTTTAAGTCCGGGCTCTGAATGGGCCACTCAAGGACATTCAGAGACTTGTCCCGAAGCCACTCCTGCGTTGTCTTGGCTGTGTGCTTAGGGTCATCGTCCTGTTGGAATGTGAACCTTCACCCCAGTCTGAGGTCCTGAGCACACTGGAACAGGTTTTCATCAAGGATCTCTCTGTACTTTGCTCCGTTCATCTTTCCCTCGATCCTGACTAGTCTCCCAGTCCCTGCCGCTGAAAAACATCCCCACAGCATGATTCTGCCACCACCATGCTTCACCGTAGGGATGGTGCCAGGTTTCCTCCAGACATGAGGCTTGGCATTCAGGCCAAAGAGTTCAATATTGGTTTCATCAAACCAGGGAATCTTGTTTCTCATGGTCTGAGAGTCTTTAGGTGCCTTTTGGCAAACTCCAAGCGGGCTGTCATGTGCCTTTTACTGAGGAGTGGCTTCCGTCTGGCCACTCTACCATAAAGGCCTGATTGGTAGAGTGCTGCAGAGATGGTTGTCCTTCTGGAAGGTTCTCCCATCTCCACAGAGGAACTCTGGAGTTCTTGGTCACCTCCCTGACCAAGGCCCTTCACCCACGATTGCTCAGTTTGGCCGGGCGGCCAGCTCTAGGAAGAGTCTTGGTGGTTCCAAACTTCTTCCATTTAAGAATGATGGAGGCCACTGTGTTCTTGGGGACCTTCAATGCTGCAGACATTTTTGGTACCCACCCCCCAGATCTGTGCCTTGACAAAATCCTGTTTCAGAGATCTACAGACAATTCCTTCGACCTCATGGCTTGGGTTTTGCTCTGACATGCACTGTCAACTGTGGGACCTTATATAGACAGGGGTGTGCCTTTCCAAATCATGTCCAATCAATTGAATTTACCACAGGTGAACTTCAATCAAGTTGTAGAAACATCTCAAGGATGATCAATGGAAACAGGATGCACCTGAGCTCAATTTCGAGTCTCATAGCAAAGGATCTGAATACTTATGTAAATAAGGTATTTATGTTTTTTATTTTTCATAATTTTGAAAAAAAGTGTAAAAACCTGTTTTTGCTTTGCTATTATGGGGTATTGTGTTTAGATTGATGAGGAAAACATTTTATTTAATTGATTTTAGAATGAGGCTGTGACGTAACAAAATGTGGAAAAAGGGGAAGCGGTCTGAATCGTCTCAGAATGCACTGTATATCTTGATTAGATTAGTATTCAACCCCCTGAGTCAATACATGTTAGAATCACCTTTGACAGTGATTACAGCTGTGAGTCTTTCTGGGTAAGTGTCTAAGAGTTTTGCATACCTGGATTGTCGCATTGTTTGTAACAGCGATAACTCACCTCGAACTGGACAAATATTTATTTCTTTAATGTGTCCGATGAGAAGGATATACTGTACTATACCTAGACCCACTCCAATTTGCATACCGCCCCAACAGATCCACCGATCTCAATCGCACTACACACTGCCCTTTCCCACCTGGACAAAAGGAACACCTATGTAAGAATGCTGTTCATTGACTGCAGCTCAGCGTTCAACACCATAGTACCCACAAAGCTCATCACTAAGCTAAGGACCCTGGGACTAAACACCTCCCTCTGCAACTGGATCCTGGACTTCCTGATGGGCATCCCCCAGGTGGTAAGGGTAGGTAACAACACATCTGCCACGCTGATCCTCAACACGCGGGCCTCTCAGGGGTGCGTGCTTAGTTCCCCTCCTGTACTCCCTGTTCACCCACGACTGCTTGGCCAGGCACGACTCCAACACCATCATTAATTTAGCTGACGACACAACGGTGGTAGGCCTGATCATGGTAGGCCTGATCACCGACAACGATGAGATAGCCTATAGGGAGGAGGTCAGAGACCTGGCAGAGTGGTTGCAGGACAACAACCTCTCCCTCAACATGAACAAGACAAAGGAGATGATCGTGGACTACAGGAAAAGGAGGGCCGAACACGCCCTCATTCACATCGACGGGGCTGTAGTGGAGTTCCTTGGTGTCCACATCACCAACAAATTATCATGGCCCAAACACACAAAGAAAGTCGTGGGCTACAGTTACACTACGATCTGTGTCGACCGGGAGACCCATGAGGCGGCGCACAATTGGCCCAGCGTTGTCCGGGTTAGGGGAGCGTTTTTGGCCGGCCGGGATGTCCTTGTCCCATCACGCTCTAGCGACTCCTGTGGCAGGCCGGGCGCATTTACGCTGACACAGTCGCCACCTGGACGGTGTTTCCTTCGACACATTGGTGAGGCTGGCTTCCATGATAAGCGAGCAGTGTGTCAAGAAAGCAGTGCAGCTTGGCAGGGTCGTGTTTCGGTGGACGCATGGCTCTCGACCTTTCCCGATTCCGTATGGGAGTTGCAGCGACGTGACAAGACTGTAACTACCAATTGGATATCACGAAATTGGGGAGAAAAAGGCATAAAAAATGTAATAAGAAAGTTGTGAAAAGGGCCTTTTCCCCATATGGAGACTGAAAAGATTTAGCAAGTTATACAGCTGCACCATTGAGAGCATCCTGACCGGTTGCATCACCGCCTGCTTGGCATCTGACCGTAAGGCGCTACAGAGGGTAGTGCGTACGGCCCAGTACATCACTGGGGCCAAGCTTCCTGCCATCCAGGACCTCAATACCAGGCGGTGTCAGAGGAAGGTCCTAAAAATGGTCATAGACTCCAGCCACCCTAGTCATAGACTGTTTTCTCTGCTACCGCACAGCAAGCGGTACCGGAATGCTAAGTCTAAAGACTGCTGAACATTTAATCAAATGACCACCCAGACTATTTAGATTGACACCCTCCCCCCTTTGTTTTTACACAACTGCTACTCACTGTTTATTATCTATCTATAGTCACTTTACCCCTACCTACATGTACAAATTACCTCGACTAACCTGTACCCCCGCACATTGACTCGGTACCGGTACCCCCTGTATATAGCCTCGTTATTGTTATTTTATTGTGTTACTTTAGATTTTAGATTTTCAAGCCGATTTAAGTCAAAACTGTAACTAGGCCACTCAGGAACATTCGGTGTCATCTTGGTAAGCAACGCCAGTGTATATTTGGCCTTGTGTTTTAGGCTAATTGTGACGAGGTGTGACTAAAGGAGGCAGGTGAAGTGGAGGGACGTATATACCCCTGGCGCAGGGACTCGGTGACGTATGTTTCCATAGCCTCCGTTTCAGCCTGCGACAGGGGATTCACATGACTCCTGGGAGGTACAGCGTCTACCCGAAGGTTTATCGCGCAATCCCCCTCCTGATGAGGTGGTAATTTTGTCGCTTGTGTCTTGGAAAATGCGAGCGCCAGATCATGGTGTTCGGGGGGAATGCGCACGGTGGGGGTACCGTCTGGACTTTCCACCGTGGTCGCACCAACGGAAACACCTAGACACCTACCCGGACATTCACGCGACCACCCTGTAAGAACCTTCTGCGGCCATGAGAAATTGGGGTTGTGAAGGGCTAACCATGGGATACCCAAGACTACAGGGTAAGCAGGAGACTCAATAATCATAAAGGTGATCTGCTCAACATGCGTCTCCTGCGTAATCATGGTGACTGGTACAGTAACCTCCTTAACCAACCAAGACCCTAATGGTCAACTATCAAGTGCTCTGATGGGGAGTGGAATGGATAGGGAAACCAATGAAATGCCTTGACGGCGTGCAAATGCCCTGTCCATAAAGTTCCCAGCTGCGCCTGAATCGACTAGCGCCCTACACTAGGAAACTACCAGGTGATCGGGAAAGGAGATAGATAGGGACAGTGCGCCGCAAAGGGCTCTGAACAAGTTTGGGTGTTCGTTACCTGGGGTGATGCGTGAGTACCCTGCCTACCGCCTCCAGACCCAAAAGAACGTTGACTGCGACGTGAGGTGGATTGTCCCTTCGTGCCACCAGAGTGGCACTGTCGCTGACCTCCTGCGCTCTCTCGACCGGTGGCTCCCCCCAGCTCCATCTGCTCGGGGTCAAAGTCGTCCGGAGTGGGAACAGGCAGACCCCTACCAGGACGTCCTCTGGCTGCTAGCAGATTGTCCAGCCAGATGGCCATGTCCACCAGTTGGAAGAACGATAGCATGGCATCACGGCAGGCTAGCTCCCGTCGGACGTCCTCCCTTAGGTGGCACCGGAAATGGTCGATCAGGGCCCGCTCGTTCCACCCGGACCCCGCTGCCAGTGTCCGGAACTCCAGCGCTTTGTCCTGTGCGGTCCTCGTCCCCTGCCTCAGATGGACCAGTCGTTCGCCCGCCTCTCGACCCTCAGGCGGGTGATCAAAAACGGCCCGAAAGAGGCGAGCAAACTCGCCGTAGTCCTCCAACGTGGTGTGGAACGAGAGAGGTGCCGTGTTGGAGGACTACGGGGAGTTTGCTCGCCTCTTTCGGGCCGTTTTTTTTTGTTGCCGTGATGCCACTCCAGGGCTCTCCCACAAAGGCAGGAAATGAGGACGGATACCTTCTCCCGCTCCAGTGGTGCCGGCCTGATGCTGGAGAAATACAGCTAGAGTTGGAGCATAAATCCCTTACATCGCGCTGCCGCCCCATCAAACTCCAGTGGCCCGGGATATCTGGATCCCACAAGGGACTGGGGTGAAGGTGGCTGGACACGGTTGGCCAGCTGGTCTCGATAGATCAGGTCCTCTCCTCTCCAGGCGTTCTACTACCTGAAGAACCCGATCCATCGCTTCCCCCAAGCTGGCCAGCATCGAGGAAAGCTCCTGGACCCTTGCCACAACTCCAGGCATGCGGTCTTCTCCTGCTGACTCCATATCAGATCAGATGAGTGATTCTGTGGCGAGGTGTGAATGAAGGAGTCAGGCGCAGGAGGTAAAACACCGAAGTCCAGAGTTTATTCCGTTTACATAAATCAAACACTCCCAGCGTAAACACGAAACTATAACAAGGGAAACATTCCACCTTGGAAAGTACATATAGAAGAGTAGCTCAACCGAGCTCCTCACTCTCACAATAAACAATCACTCACAAAGACAAGGGGAACAGAGGTAACACTTATACACATACTAATTAGGGGAAAGAGCACCAGGTGTGTGTGATTGACAAGACATGACAAGTGGAGTGATGAGAATGGGATCGGCAGTAGCTAGTACTCCGGTGACGACGAACGCCGAAGCCTGCCCGAACCAGGAGGCGGGGCAGCCTCGGCGGAAGTCGTGACACTAATGTCCTGCTGAAAGGTGAATTTGTCTCTCAGCCACCACCATGCTTGAAAATAGAGTAGTACTCAGTGATGTTTTGTGTTGGATTTGCCCCAAACATAATGCTTTATATTCAGGACATAGAGTTAATTTCTTTGCCACATTTTTTTGCAGTTTTATTTTAGTGCCCTGTTATTTTTATTCTGTACAGGCTTTCTTCTTTTCATTCTGTCATTTAGGTTAGTATTGTGGAGTAACTACAATGATGTTGATCCATCCTCAGTTGTCTCCTATCACAGCCAATAATCTCTGTAACTGTTTTAAAGTCACCATTGGCCTCATGGTGAAATCCCTGAGTGGTTTCCTTCCTCTCCGGCAACTGAGTTAGGAAGGATGCCTGTATCTTTGTAGTGGCTGGGTGTATTGATACACCATCCAAAGTGTAATTAATCACTTCACCATGCTCAAAGGGATATTCAATGTCTGCTTTTTTATTTTGACCCATCTACCAATAGGTGCCCTTCTTTGCAAGGCATTGGAAAACCTCCCTGGTCTTTGTGGTTGAATCTGTGTTTGGAATTCACTGCTCGACTGAGGGACCTTACAGATAATTGTATGTGTGGGGTACAGAGATGAGGTAGTCATTCAGAAATCATGTTAAACAGGGGTTGAATACTTATTGACTCAAGGCATTTCAGATTTTCATTTTTTATTTATTTCAACAAAATTCTAAAAACATAATTCCACTTTGAAATTATGGGGTATTGTGTGTAGGCCAGTGACACACCATCTCTGTTTAATCCATTTTAAATTCATGCTGTAACACAACAAAATGTGGAAAAAGTCACTTTCTGAAGGCACTGTATGTGTGTTACAGTCTGTAAGTAGGCAGAAGTATCAGAACTCAGGATAAGACCCAGATGCAGACAGTTCGAATCACAGATGTTTATTAACAAAACAGGGGGCAGGCAGACGACAGGTCAAGGGCAGGCAGAGGTCAGTAATCCAGGGCAGGGTCAGACAGGTACAGAACAGCAGGCAGGCTCAGGGGCAGGCAGAACCGGAAAAACAGGATCTAGAGAGAAACAGGAGTAAAAACACGCTTGACGAGACAAGACGAACTGGCAACAGACAAACAGAAAACACTGGTATAAATACACAGGGGATAACGGGGAAGATGGGCGACACCTAGAGGGGTTGGAGACAAGCACAAAGACAGGTGAAACAGATCAGGGTGTGACACAGAAGTATGTGAGTATTATATGTGTAGTATGTGTGTAGTGTATATATATATATATAAATATTTATTCATAAATAAACTGGTGCAGTACCTCCACCTAATAAGTAATACACTGCTCAAAAAACTAAAGGGAACACTTAAACAACACAATGTAACTCCAAGTCAATCACACTTCTGTGAAATCAAACTGTCCACTTAGGAAGCAACACTGATTGACAATACATTTCACATGCTGTTGTGCAAATGGGATAGACAGCAGGTGGAAATTATAGGCAATTAGCAAGACACCCCCAATAAAGGACTGGTTTTGCAGGTGGTGACCACAGACCACTTCTCAGTTCCTATGCTTCCTGGCTGATGTTTTGGTCACTTTTGAATGCTGGCGGTGCTTTCACTCTAGTGGTAGCATGAGACGGAGTCTACAACCCACACAAGTGGTTCAGGTAGTGCAGCTCATCCAGGATGGCACATCAATGCGAGCTGTGGCAAGAAGGTTTGCTGTGTCTGTCAGCGTTGTGTCCAGAGCATGGAGGCGCTACCAGGAGACAGGCCAGTACATCAGGAGACGTGGAGGAGGTTGTAGGAGGGCAACAACCCAGCAGCAGGACTGCTACCTCCGCCTTTGTGCAAGGAGGAGCAGGAGGAGCACTGTCAGAGCCCTGCAAAATGACCTCCAGCAGGCCACAAATGTGCATGTGTCTGCTCAAACGGTCAGAAACAGACTCCATGAGGGTAGTATGAGGGCCCGACGTCCACAGGTGGGGGTTGTGCTTACAGCCCAACACCGTGCAGGACGTTTGGCATTTGCCAGAGAACACCAAGATTGGCAAATTCGCCACTGGCGCACTGTGCTCTTCACAGATGAAAGCAGGTTCACACTGAGCACATGTGACAGACGTGACAGAGTCTGGAGACGCCGTGGAGAACGTTCTGCTGCCTGCAACATCCTCCAGCATGACCGGTTTGGCGGTGGGTCAGTCATGGTGTGGGGTGGCATTTCTTTGGGGGGCCGCACAGCCCTCCATGTGCTCGCCAGAGTTAGCCTGACTGCCATTAGGTACCGAGATGAGATCCTCAGACCCCTTGTGAGACCATATGCTGGTGCGGTTGGCCCTGGGTTCCTCCTAATGCAAGACAATGCTAGACCTCATGTGGCTGGAGTGTGTCAGCAGTTCCTGCAAGAGGAAGGCATTGATGCTATGGACTGGCACGCCCGTTCCCCAGACCTGAATCCAATTGAGCACATCTGGGACATCATGTCTCGCTCCATCCACCAACGCCACGTTGCACCACAGACTGTCCAGGAGTTGGCGGATGCTTTAGTCCAGGTCTGGGAGGAGATCCCTCAGGAGACCATCCGCCACCTCATCAGGAGCATGCCCAGGCGTTGTAGGAAGGTCATACAGGCAAGTGGAGGCCACACACACTACTGAGCCTCATTTTGACTTGTTTTAAGGACATTACATCAAAGTTGGATCAGCCTGTAGTGTGGCTTTCCACTTTAATTTTGAGGGTGACTCCAAATCCAGACCTCCATGGGTTGATACATTTGATTTCCATTGATAATTTTTGTGTGATTTTGTTGCCAGCACATTCAACTATGTAAAGAAAAAAGTATTTAATAAGATTATTTCATTCATTCAGATCTAGGATGTGTTATTTTAGTGTTCCCTTAATTTTTTTTGAGCAGTGTATATCCCTAAAAAATATATGGTTTAGCTTCTAGGAAATATAATTGAACTATACTGTATAGCGAACTACACCCTTAAAGGTCAACTGCCTTTTTGAACCAACTATTAAAGGTCAACTGCCCCTTAGAACCAACTATTAAAGGTCAACTGCCTTTTTGAACCAACTATTAAAGGTCAACTGCCACTTAGAACCAACTATTAAAGGTCAACTGCCACTTAGAACCAACTATTAAAGGTCAACTGCCCCTTAGAACCAACTATTAAAGGTCAACTGCCCCTTAGAACCAACTATTAAAGGTCAAATGCCACTTAGAACCAACAATTAAAGGTCAAATGCCACTTAGAACCAACTATTAAAGGTCAACTGCCCCTTAGAACCAACTATTAAAGGTCAAATGCCACTTAGAACCAACTATTAAAGGTCAACTGCCCCTTAGAACCAACTATTAAAGGTCAACTGCCCCTTAGAACCAACTATTTAAGGTCAAATGCCACTTAGAACCAACAATTAAAGGTCAACTGCCACTTAGAACCAACTATTAAAGGTCAACTGCCCCTTAGAACCAACTATTAAAGGTCAACTGCCACTTAGAACCAACTATTAAAGGTCAACTGCCTCTTAGAACCAACTATTAAAGGTCAACTGCCACTTAGAACCAACTATTAAAGGTCAACTGCCACTTAGAACTAACTATTAAAGGTCAACTGCCCCTTAGAACCAACTATTAAAGGTCAACTGCCACTTAGAACCAACTATTAAAGGTCAACTGCCCCTTAGAACCAACTATTAAAGGTCAACTGCCCCTTAGAACCAACTATTAAAGGTCAACTGCCACTTAGAACCAACTATTAAAGGTCAACTGCCACTTAGAACCAACTATTAAAGGTCAACTGCCCCTTAGAACCAACTATTAAAGGTCAACTGCCCCTTAGAACCAACTATTAAAGGTCAACTGCCACTTAGAACCAACTATTAAAGGTCAACTGCCACTTAGAACCAACTCCTCTGGTTTTAAACGGCCTACGTGGCATCGATATAAGTCAGAAAGATTTATTCCAGTGTCTAAATGGGCTACAGATCATTTTGGTAAGGAAGTCAGTCTTGTCCAAAACAGAGTTTTGTAAGTGAGTTTGTCACGACTTACTGTGGGGTTGGGTTACATGCCCACTTCTGCCAGTGAGGGGATTCTATTAGGCTGGCCAAGGCTCCCGGGTAGCCGTAGTTTTCACCTCCCAGGTAGCCGTAGTTTGCACCTCCCGGGTAGCCGTAGTTTGCACCTCCCAGGTAGCCGTAGTTTGCACCTCCCGGGTAGCCGTAGTTTGCACCTCCCAGGTAGCCGTAGTTTGCACCTCCCGGGTAGCCGTAGTTTGCACCTCCCGGGTAGCCGTAGTTTGCCCCTCCCGGGTAGCCGTAGTTTGCACCTCCCGGGTAGCCGTAGTTTGCACCTCCCGGGTAGCCGTAGTTTGCACCTCCCGGGTAGCCGTAGTTTGCACCGGGTGAAAAGTGATTGCATTCGTTTTGGAACCGGGCTGCCTCCCGTTCTGGCCGATGGCGAAGTCGGCTTAAAACAAAAGTGAAGTAGGTGGAGTAATTAGTAGGATTCTGTGTTTTCACATGCAAAGTGGTTGCTTTTGATAAAATCTGCCTTCCTAATTAAAACTATTTTGAAAATTCTAACATATATATTGGTGGAAAAGAGATGTTGTATGTTTCTGAACGATGGATCATGTTGCCTGGTTGATAACATAACCAAGAGGTGCTGTTTGATTTGAGCAGAGCGCTCCTCCCACACCGGCTCCGCCCTCATAGACCAGTTCAACCCGGGCCAGCTTAATTGAACTCTGACATTGATGCACAATTGCCCAGAGACAACACGTTGTGGTCTGCATATGGGTGCAACACACACATTTCGCTCTGCAAGAAATGAGTGAAAATGGACTTCCATAAAGTGCAAACTTTCCAATGCATTTCAACAATATAACCAGGAATGGATTACATCCGACAAGGTGACTTCTGCTGCCTGCTAACCGTCAAACCACTGGCGTTGGTGAGTATGTTAGCTAGGTAGATACCTTTTATTTATTTATTTATTTTTATTTATTTTTTATTTCACCTTTATTTAACCAGGTAAGCCAGTTGAGAACAGGTTCTCATTTACAACTGCGACCTGGCCAAGATAAAGCAAAGTAGTGCAATAAAAACAACAGAGTTACATATGGGGTAAAAAAAAAACATAAAGTCAGAAATACAACAGAAAATATATATACAGTGTGTGCAAATGTAGCAAGTTATGGAGGTAAGGCAATAAATAGGCTATAGTGCAGAATAATTACAATAGTATTAACACTGGAATGCTAGATGTGCAAGAGATTATGTGCAAATAGAGATACTGGGGTGCAAAAGAGCAAAATAAATAACAATATAGGGATGAGGTAGTTGGGTGGGCTAATTTCGGATGGGCTGTGTACAGGTGCAGTGATCGGTAAGGTGCTCTGACAACTGATGCTTAAAGTTATTGAGGGAGATAAGAGTCTCCAGCTTCAGAGATTTTTGCAATTCGTTCCAGTCATTGGCAGCAGAGAACTGGAAGGAATGGCGGCCAAAGGAGGTGTTGGCTTTGGGGATGACCAGTGAGATATACCTGCTG